>NW_023270323.1:0-127398 GCF_011800145.1 Mirounga leonina
TCAAGAGTCTCAAGTTACCTGCCAGACTCCATGCCCCACCCAGGACCGAAAGCCCACATAGCCCAACACACTAAATCTCCAGCCCTGATCAAAACACTGTGATTTCCGGGGCAATTTTGTCCCCTCCCTCATCCATCTCTTATTTATTTCTCAAGGTCTCCTGCCCATTTACCAAGGTGTTGGAGTTTGACTGGATCACTAAGTACTACTCTTTTGTCCTTACCCTAAGTCTGGAACCAATCCAGAGACAGATGCAGGATTTTGAGAGAAGAAAATAATCACTTAATATATCACTTTTATTAAAGAGAAAGCTGCTTTCTAGAATCAGAGTTTTCTAGCATAGTCCTTTTAAATTGAACTCTTAGCCTCTGGATTCCATATGTTCATTGAGTAGTATTTTTACTTTTCTTAACCCCCAAATTCAATGTGTTCTTCTCATAATATAAGCCTTCACTAATTGTTATTTATTCATTAATAAATTGTTATTTATTCATTAATCCACTTTTACCTGGATAAAATGACAATTTGGATTTCTTACAATCCATGGCCAAATAGGTATGTGCACCTCCAATTTAGACAGGGTTACCCACTTTGCCACTGGCACAAGCCTCCCTCTCAGGGCAGATCCCTTTCTCCATCACAGAGAGCTGACCCCAAGGCAGACTTTCCAAGGTCAGGTTGCCACTGAGAGAGGAATGGCCCATATTGAACCACCCGGTTTGTTCTAAAATTTCCAATCCGGTAAGTCACTCCTTACCTGGTTGGAACAGAAGTCAGAAAGGTTACTGCAGTGGATAAACTTCCATGTGGAACCTGAAACCAGGTAAGTGGAGCTCCCCTCCCAGTAGATACATTCTCTATCCATATGTGAGAGGTAATTTCAGCACCCATCCCCCAATCTTAACTCTGGGTAATTAGCAAAAAAGCAGCTAATTCAGTAGATTAAGCAGTCCGCAGAGGAAAGTACCAGGAACACATCTAGTCTCATCCCTGAACAGAAATGATAATAGATGATGAAGATAACCTACTAGTCAGTGGAAAGGTTCAAATTTAAATAACAGAAGATTTAGTCATTTTGTCTTCTCCAGTTTGAATTACTGAAAAAGAAATGGGAATGACCAGTTAGCATTCCTCATGCCACCAGGAGGCTTCCTGCCAAATTCTGTGGAAGCTAGGTATAACTTGGGGAAAATGTTCTTGTTTTGTTTTATGAGACATCAAGATATCTGTCTTCTATTATTTTTATTTTCTATAGAGATAATTTGAGAAGTGTTGAAGAATGAGAAACATGACAAAAAAGAATAACTGATTATATTTGGAAATAAATGTTGCAATTTAAAATACAGTGTGGTACATGATAAGATGTATTGATTTACATTTTTAAATAACTGACTGTGGGATTTGAAGTGATTGTAATATAGGAGGTAGAGAGAAAATTATATTATTGTGACTATAACTCAGTGCATTAAGAGCAAGAAATATCATAAAATTCCAAAATTAATTTGCCATATCGGATATATACAATATTCCTTCCCCCTCTTTTAAATTTGTGTTATTTAATAGATTGTTAATATGCTAGTTTAACTTAATGGGATTCCATTTTACTTCCTTTGTGAGTTTTTTAGTTATAACTCTCTGCTATATTATTTTAGTGGTTATTTTAGGGTATATATTATACCTCTTTAACTTCTCACAGCCTACCTGTAAGTGATATTCTAATACTTTACATATAGAATAAGAACTTTAAAGTGTTCTTCCTTTATTTCCCTCTCTGTCTTTGTGGTATTGCTGTCATGCATTTTACTTATACATCCTTTTTTTTTTCTTTCACTTATACATGTTATTAAGCCCCTTGGACCTTGTTATCATTTTTACTTTCAATAGTTGATTATATTTTTAAAATATTTAAATAACAAGTTTAAACACTTGGGATGAGAGTGATCTAAGCAAAGCCCATAAGTGCAAAGTCCTGAAAGGGGAAAAAAGCTTGGTGTTATTCAATGTACAGTGTGATGAATACAGTGATGGGGGAGTGTGTCACAAAATGAGATCTCAGATAGAGGCAGGGGCCAAATTATTATGGGCCTGTGGACTTGGGTTACAAAATTTACATTTTATTCTAATTTGGATGCTAAACAGAGGATTTCTATTTTTAAAAGATCATTTGGGGGACGCTTGGCTGGCTCAGTCAGTAGAACTTGTGACTCTTGATCTCAGAGTTGTAAGTTTGAGGCCCACGTTGGGGATTATGGGAAGATTATACACAACACATATAAAATATAAATATAAATATAAAATATAAATACCATGATGTCCGGCATGTACTGGGCACTCAATAAATAGGAGTTATCATTCTTATCATGTTATTGTAGCCCATCACTGAACTTTCCATGTCCCATGCTCTCTTCACAAACATATATCTCCACAAGGCCACTAGAACTATCTTTATAAGTCACACATCACGTCAGTCCTTTGCTTAAGAAAACCCTCCAGTCCTTCTCATCGGTACAAACTTCATGGCACATATGAAGGACATTATTTGTCTTTGCATAGTCATTTCTCACATCATTCTTCTCCCAGTTACGCTTGGCTCTAGAGTAGTACTTCTCAAGTTTTCATGTGCTTACAGCTTTCCAGGGGATCTTATTAAAATGCAAACCCTGATTCTGGGGATCTGGGTGAGGCTTGAGGTTTGGCATTTCTAATAAACTCCCAGGGATGCTTTTCTGCTGGTCTGTGGATCACACTTTGAGAATCATAGCACTAGAGTACATAAAGTTCAGGCAAGGTTATTTTGGGTTTCTTTAAAAAAAAAAAAGTTGTGCGGCTTTTTTGGCTTAAACTATTGACCTTACATTTCTTTATGTAAAATAATCCTACCCTTCTTAAATTTTCTTCAGTGTTGTAGCTGGGCACCCACAACAACTATATAGCCATAACCTATCTATTAATTATTAACAGAGCAATATATCTTTGCCAGGTTGGAAAGCCTCAGGCTTTCTCTTAGCTAATGCCATGATAAAAATTTATAAATATTCTACATACTGTGACTTATAATTTCATGATTTCTTTTAACTGTGCTACCAGAGGGTAACATGGTTAAAAAGTTTTTTGCCTGAAGCTGGTAAGGAATGAGAAAAAGAATGGAAATATAACTGCCTTTTTAACATTTAAATAAAATAAAGAATGGGAATGCTACTTAATTTATATTTTAATATCTATAGCCAAATCCCCACAAAAAGTTCATTTCAAACTTTTAAAAAAATCCTATTTGTCTAATGGAAAAATTTAGGAATCACACGGATGAAAAGTGTCTTCAGGGCATACATGTGTAATTACTTCCATTTCTCGAGAATACTTTAGCCTTTATGAAATTTTCTCAAAGAGAGAAATCAGGTTTGTCTTCTGCTTCTGGACAGATACACCCTCACACCACCAGTTACCAACCAGGGAAAATCTCTTTGGAGTCAATCAGAACTCCTCGCTTACACTGTAACATAGAATGGGAGCAATTCCTAAAATGGCCAAGCTGGAGATAATGTAGAGCTCTCAGCAGATTGGACAGCTCTGTTCTTGGGACTGAGGAATTGTGTTTTCCATATGCACAACTCTTGGTGTTACTGAGTTACTGATTTCAGTTAAGTAGACTTTCAAATTTTAATTTACATAACATGAACACGTTTCCCTGAGAATCGACAGTTTTATGGAGACATTTCCTTGTCTGTTCTCATGAAGTTAAAAAAAAAAAAAAATCCACAGGGCATTCATTAACACTTCTAAAAGTGACAGGCTGTGTCTTTATGCCATTTTCATTTGCGCTGCTTCTGATCTTGCCATCACTAATTAAAAAGGGAGTTTAGGGTAATATAAACAATGCTTTTTGGCCATACTAGAAGCTATTTCTTGTCTGATAAAGAAGAAAAGTCCACAAGGCCTCTTGGACAAAGGATAAGGATATGTTCTTTATGGCTTGGCTCTCAAAAGGCCTATAGTCTATGATGTTTGAGGTCCCTTCCTTGGGAAACTTTCTTCTAGTGTAGCTTCTATTACTTATCATTCTGTTCTTCTATCTCAGCCTGGGAGGATACCCTTAAACCAATCATTTGGGAGGGAAGGTAGGATTTAAATTTGGCCTTGAAATAGGAATATAATTTTAATACAAGGAAGGAAGGTAGTTGGTTATGCTTGCTCAAGGAAAAATTGTCAGCTGAAGCCCCAAAGGTGGGGAGAAGTCAATAATATTTCAGGGACAGCTCAACGACCAGCTTTGTTGGATAGTAATAGATAATTGAAAAAGGAAACTTGAGACCAGATTGCTGAGAAACTTCAATTTGGAGCAAGTTGTTTGGACTTTATTCAGTATGTATTGATGTTAATAAAAAGTATTCCTAAATGGCAGGATGATCGTCATTTTAAATTTGGATGGGCGTTAAGTTTGAGATATCCTGGGATGAGAGTGATGTTCCATCAGAAAGGAAAAGGAGGAAATAGTGTAGGTGAAACAGCCTTGGCAAGCTGACTCCCATGTATATAGTTTGGTCCATGGAAAGGCATAAGCCTAAGTAACAAATGGGAAATTATAGTAACAGGAATCATTCTTTCTGCTGGAGAACAGCAATAAAGAATATTAAATAGCAATTTTGGAAGTCAGGAAAAACAGGGTGCATGTCTCCAAATCTCCAGATCCCCTGCCATTGGTGGACAAATTCAGAGTATACTAATCAGGTAAAGAAAAGGGCTTATCATAATTGAGGCAAAAGACTAGGGACCTCTTGTTATTTTTTGAGGTTCAAGGCAGAATCCCAATTCTACAGTTTGTGTGTGGGGTGGTATGAAATAGGGTACACATGGGGGCTGGAATTCTAGGCCAGTTATTTTGGCAGAATGTAGAGAGGCAGATAGAGCCAGACACTCAGTCTAATGGATTAGGCCAACAGGATCTGGCTACATGAACACCCCAGACTTATTCCTCACTCACTGGGCCCTGGGTTTGGTTGGTGATGAAGGAGGCTGTAGGTTGAGGAAATTCAGCTGTCAGTGATAGATCATTAGATCTGGAGAGGCCAGTCTGATCGCGGTATTGAGGTTTCAAACTGCTATGGGGCAGTCTTGTCAGACTGGTCAGGAAAAAAAAGAGAGGAGACACATATTGCAAGTGTCAGGAAAAAGAGAGGTGCCATCACCACAGATTATACAAATATTTAAAAAGATAATTAGGGAAGAAGACATACAAATGGCCAACAGATACATGCAAAGGTGTTCAACATCATTAATAATGAGGGATGTGAACCAAAACCACAATGACCTCACACTTGTTAGAATGGCTGTTATCAAAAGGACATGAAATAACAAGTGCTAGCAAGGATGTGGAGAAAGGGAACCCTCATGCGCTCTTGGTGGGAATATAAATTAGTGCAGCCATTTTGGAAAACAGTGTGGAAGTTCTTCAAAATATTGAAAATAGAACTACTCTATGATCCAGCAATTCTACTTCTGGGTATATATCTAAAGGAAATGAAACACTAACTTGAAAAGATTGATGTACCTCCATGTTCATTGCAGCATTATTTACAATAGCTAAGACATGAACATTTCCTAAGTATCTATCGATGGGTGAATAAAGAAGATGTGGTATATATATGTACTTTACATTCATTATATTACACACACACACTATATATATAATGGAATATTACTGAACTATATAAAAGAATGAAATCTTGCCATCTGCAACAACATAGATGACCATGAGGGCATTATGCTAAATGAAATAAGTCCAACAGAGAAAGACATATACTGTATGATTTCACTTAGATGGGGAATTAAAAAAATAAAAAAAATGAAATCCATAAGTACATAGAACAGATTGGTGGTTGTCAGATGTTGAGGGTGCAGGTGGGGTATAGAAAAAATGGTTGAAAGAGGTCAAAAGATCTAAACTTCCAGTTATAAGATAAATAAGCCCTGGGGATGTAATGTACAGGACGGTTACTATAGTTAACAATATTATACTGTATATTTGAAAGTTGCTAAGAGAGTAAATCTTAAAAGTTTTCATCCTAAGAGAAAAATTGTACCTAGGTACAGTGATGAATGTTAATTAAACTTATTGTGGTGATCATTTTACAATATATACATATATCAAATCATTATGTTGTATACTTATTTATTTATTTTTTTAATTATTTTTTTTTCATTATGTTGTATACTTAGAACTAACACAATGTTATATGTCATTTTGATCTAAAAAAAGAAAGATAATAGGGGAATATTATGTATAATTTCATGTTAATAATTAAGGTAACTTAATTGGTATAGACAAATTTCTTGAAAGACATAAACTATCAAAGAAAATTTTTAAAAATCAATTACAGCAAACAATGAATCATGGAACACTACATCAAAAACTAATGATGTAATGTATGGTGATTAACATAATAAAAAAATCAATTACAGCAGTATACAGAAGTGATAATATGTCATGACCAAGATAAACCCAGGAATGCAAGGTTAGTTTAATATTTGAAAAATCTATCAATTTAATACCCAATGATAAGCTCAAATATATGCAGAAAAAGCATTTGACAAAATCCAACATCCATTCCTTGTTAAAATCTTTCAGAAAGCTAGGATTAAAAGAGAACTTCCTGAGCCTGCTAAAGAATTATAAAAAACCTTATTTAAAATTATACTCCATGATGAAAGACTGAGTATTTTCCTCTCTAAGACCAGGAACAAGTGAAGGTTGTATGCTTTCACCACTTATATTCAATATTGTACTCCCTCAAAATCCAAAGGCCTACAGATTGGAAAGGAAGAAGTACAACTATCTTTATTGACAGATGGCAAGATTGTCTCTGTAGAAAATCCAATTGAATCTGCAAAAACTTATTCAAACTAATAAGTGAATTTTGCAAGTTTGTAAGACACAAAATCAACACACAAAAAATCAATTGTAAAATGGCCTTTACCAGTAGAGTTTTGCTAAATTGAATTGTTTTAGGATTAGTTGAAAATCAAGTGCCTCCCTATGAGTATATATCACTTTTTCGTGGATGCCAAGTTGTTAATACCCACATAGAAACCAAAATCTACTTTATTTTCTCTCTTGAGAAGTTTATTGCTCGTCCTCTGAAACAGCAGTGATTGGAGTTATACTTAGGATTCTTCAACTCTTCAACTTTGTTCCATTTATTTGTTCTGTTCTTTATTTGTTCTACCTAATGCTATTTTACTGGCAAGTATATCACCTCACAAAAATCAAGGATCTTATCTGATGTGGGGATTCATAATGTTCTTCAACCTTTTGTTTTGTCTAACTTGCTTACTTCACTCAAATATTCTAAATTGCAATATTCTAGGATTTTTTATGTCAAGTATTTAGATGTAGAATAGAATTCCAAGAAGTAAATAAAAATGTTATCTGCATCGCATGATCCTTACCTCTAGACCAATTTGACACAGGTGGGCCTTAAAAAGTTGGTCCATTTCCAAGCCATCTCCTACACAAACATTGACGAAGAAACTGGTTTCAGTGTCAGTTATGGTCCATACGAGTGATTATTCTTAACTGACATTAAAAATGTTCCTTTTTTGTATTTCCATCCAAGCGGTCCGTAAGTACGTGACAGCCTATCTATGCATTTGAGTGAGAATAACACTGATTGATTTGGGTGTATTTTTAGGATGAGAGAGGAGGGTTTTTTGGGGGTTTTTTTTGGTTTTTTTTTTTGATGGAAATATTTCATATTGTGAAATGATGAAACATAGTAGAAAACATTGAGTCAAAGATATAAATACAAAATAAGCCATAAATCTACTTATTCTAAAATAGCTTTTTAGGTTCTTTGACACATGGGAAGTAAGAAACTAATGACAACCATTATTATATGGTAAAGTGTTATATAGTGAAGCAAAGATGTCCCATGTACTCCAGCTTTTTGATATTACCTACAGTTTTTTTCTATGTCCAAATGTAATAGATGAACTCCCATTTTAAGTATTGTGAGAGGCCTATTGCCTTACTCGGTATTTCTATTAATTCTTGGTTAGGGTGGGATGATTTCCAGCCTGCTCTAAATTACTACTCTTGTATATTTCTCAATTCCTATTTGTAATTTTCCTTAGGTTCTGTCCTTTTCCTACTCTGCTTCTTTCCTTTCTTTTTCTTTCTTTCTTTCTCTTTCTTTCTTTCTTTCTTTCTTTCTTTCTTTCTTTCTTTCTTTCTTTCTTTCTTTTTCTTTCTTTCTTTCCTCTCTTTCTTTCTTTCTTTCTCTTTCTTTCTTTCTTTCTTTCTTTCTTTCTTTCTTTCTTTCTTTCTTTCTTTCTTTTTCTTTCTTTCTTTCCTCTCTTTCTTTCCTCTTTCTTTCTTTCTTTCTTTCTTTCTTTCTTTTTTTCTTTCTTTCTTTCTTTCTTTTTCTTCTTTCTTAAGTATAGGACTCAGCCTTGGGTTTTTAGTTTCCCCAAGCTATACTACAACAAGGGTATTTATGTAAGTAGCATAGGTTTCATGGTTAATACAGGAAGATTAAACACAGAAAGAATTAAAAAAGCAAATTAAATCAGGACAGTAGTTCCTAAAAGTCCTCTCGCCATGTTGGCTACTAGAAATTTCTCATTAGCCATCTTTCTTCTCTGTTGTCATTTTTCTGAATTCCTTTTTTTCCCTCCCTCTGTTGGATGGTCCCGTCATCTCTAGTAATTCAAGTAACTGGCCACCATATCTCTATCATCTCTTGCCTATCAATGGAAAATGTGCACATTTTTTTCTAAACATTTTTCCCCACATTAACTGATCCGTCCAAGAAAATGCAAAAATCTTCTAGTAAGTAAAACAAACAAAAAGTAGTAGACATCTTTCATTTATTTCTCCCATATATTGGGATGTTGAGCAATTGGTGGAGCACATCACAGGCTGACTTGCTGGCTTGGTATCCAGTTGATAATACATATGGTTGTTCCGGCCATTGAGAGCAGTGCCATTCTCATTGATTGGTGTCTGTGCCCAGCACTTACAGATTTTGAATATCATCTCAAGCTAAATCTACTTTCCTATTTGAAATACAGGTACATGCTAATGTAATATCATTTTTAGTGTTTCGTTGTTATTATATATATTTTTTCAGTTGACCCATTTTAGATTGCTTTTCTTTCATGCTTTTAACTAAAGATTGATAAAACTTATGTTTCTTAAAGAAGTAATAAACATGCATGAAGAAAATATCTAGTAAAACATATCGTTCGCTCTTTATTTTTTCCTAATCCCCCTTTCTCAGAATCTAGTTGCAAATTATGTGATTTTCCCAGTGGCAAACAGATCAGAATTTAGCATTTAAAAACATTTTACATTTAAATTCTAAAAAATATTTTGCTATTTCTGTGTTTTTACTTTCTGGGATATTTGGTAAGTTTGAAAAAAAAATATCAAAGCTGATCTGAGTCATTACCGCTATGAACGCTAAAAAACTAAAATTTCAGTGTACATAATATATTCCGGCATACTATTTGTTTAGATTCATCTTGTAGCTGATTTTCTCTGGTTTAAGTATAAACTTGCAAAAGTGAGCACAGCAATGCCTTAATCATATGTATCATACTAGTCTGACTTCTAGGATGTTTACTTCAAGAGTATTGCTTGGCTCGGTGTTTATAGCCTCAAAAAATTTGAATCTCATTTCTAGAAGTCAGTCTATAACTTGAAATAAGATGACAATGTTTTCTCAAAACAAACAAACAAACAAACAACCCCAACAGAAAACACCATTTCCCTTAGATTTACTTATAACCTCCGAGAAGCAAGGACTTTGCTTGTTTTTTTGTTTTAAAAATGTTGGGAATGTGGGGATAGGATGAGTTCAGTTCTACATAAATTTAACAGGTCCGAAGACATAAGTCCAAATAGATGGTTTTGCCTTAGCTGGTGAGGATGCCGGGGCTGCTTCCTTTGTTGGTGCTGACATCATTGAAGCAGTAGAAGAAAGGCCACTGCTTTCCTTTTTAAAGTTCCAAATTCACCCTTTAGAGTAGGTTAACACTTTGCAAATGTCAGATTTACAGTTTCTGGTGAACAGCGAAGAAAGTCCAAGAGGCTGTAAGAAATTAGAGCTGAATGGTGAGCACAGCACCAGGTGTAGAGTCACTGAATCACTGGGTCGTACACCTGAAACTAAATGGAACCGTGTGTCAACTCCACTTCCATGAGGGGAGGGGGTCAGAATTAGAGCTGTAAATCAAATTTCTTTACTATATCTTAGCTCTTAAGATACATCATATTTCAAAGATTCTAACATTTACATTTCTTTTTACATTTTCACATTTCTGGAAACAGGTTGTGTCTTGTGGTTCTGATGTCCTTGTCATTGCTAGTCCACGTGCATAAAAACTTACAGTATGAATATCAGCAACTTGGAATAAAATTGCAGAGACGATACTGTATGACCAGCACTCTTGATAGCATAGATGATAGTATTGTGTGGGAAACATGGTCATCCATGACTCTGAGTTGAACATGTTTGGAAATACTGGATTTGGGATGGGAGTAAGCTTTAGGAATACCCTAACCGATTTGTTTTGCTTATACTTTATTGTTTTTCTAAGATTTTATTTATTTATTTGAGAGAGCTTGAGCACACATGCACGTGAACAGGGAGCAGGGGGAGGGGCAAGGGTAGGGAGAGGGACAAGCAGACTCCTGCCTGAGCCTGGAGCTCAATCTGGGGCTGGATCCCATGAGCCCCAGACCATGACCTGAGCCCAAACCAAGAGTCCTCCGGATGCTTAACTGACTGAGCCACCCAGGCGCCCCTCTTATAGTTTCATTTTTATATAGATTCAAGCAGGGCATAAGATAAAAACCTATACCTCAGTAGGTATTATAAAGCTCTTTCAGTAAGTATGTAGTGAAAGTTCTGAGCTACAAAAAACACGTGTTATAACTTGTGTAGCTTTGTTTTTATTCCTTTCTTTGTGGTACATACAATAATGTCATCCTTGCAATCATTATGGTATTATGATTTTGAGGTGAACACAGATCATGAGATTTTAGAATTTTTGATTTGCTAATTTTAAAGAAGTTTTTACTGTTGCTATGTCTTTTAAAGTGGTGATATGAGTCATATATCAAAGGAGGCATTGAAGCATTTCTTTGAAAAATAAAATTTTACAGGACTCAATCTATCCTTTCATTCTCATAATTAACATTCTTTTGGAGAACTACTAACAAATATGTTCTTTAAAAGTGAACTTCAAAGTCTAACTTTGGGCCATAAGTAAACTACTCTGCCTTGTTTATTATAGACAATCATCGTTGAGGGTTTTGAAGTTTAGTTTGGAAGAGGATTTAGCACTCTGCAAGTTTATATTTAAGATTGCAATATTGACTGATTGTCTTTCTGAGAATGTAATAGACATAATAAATTGCTTGCAACACTTAATATTTTCAGAGTGTTTGCCATTACCGTACTTGATGATTATTATTAAAAAAAATCTCTCTGATCCCCCCGTTCTGAAAAGGAAACCAAAATTATTTCTCAATCCCTTCACTGTCTATATATAATCTCTGATTTAATATTGCTAACCCAATACAGCAACACCTCATTTTCCCAGCATTGCTCAAGAAAAGTTTGTTCCATGCCAGTACACTTCCCAGATATCTGAAGAATATGCATTTAAATGACAAGCCTATTTTTTTTTTACTATTTCTGATAGAAATATTTCTACAACACACTGTTATTCTTATATAAAGAATACTGAAAAAAATCTCTAAAATTTTGTGCTTTGTGGCAATCTCAAGAGACTGCTTTATTCGTTGATGGGTCTTCAGCACACAGTAAAGAATGGAATAAGAGGAAGCAGTTAGTAGACGTGGACTACACTCAAAACTCAATGAACTTCTTTTTCGTAGAACACGGGGACTCATTTTTGCGAATATCAGTTACAGTAGATGGCGGGCTCCACCTGGCCCAGCAGGCTATGTGCACAACCTCGGCGCCCCCCCACCCCCACACCCCCACCTCCCGGGTTCTGTCACGGTGTAGGCGCAGGACTGCATATACTTTTCTCCAGAGGGCCGGGTCCATAATCTCAATGTGCTATTTGAGAGTTCCAACGTATAATGAGTAATAATCGAATTAAGCATCACCTCACTCTAAGTTAGGAAACACGACTTTCTTCTTTCTAGTCATGGCACAACTATTCACTTAGCCATCCAATTTTGAAATCTTGGCATAGTCTCTGATTTTTTCTGTTTCCATCTTCCAGCTAGGTCAGTTGTACTGCTGCTTTTCTCTTTATGTCTCTACTATTAACACCCTTTTGACTTTTACTTTGTATTTCTTACCCTATTACTGCTTTTACCTAGAATATTCTAGTTTGTCATATGCTTGATCTTTAGGCCTCCAGTCTCTTCAATTTCCAGTGTATTCGGTATAGAACTGACTGATCTTTATCAATGAGAGGTCTTTCCCTGTTCAAAAATCTCCAGTGGTTCCCTACTTTTGTTAAAAAAAATTTTTTTAACCAAATAATGAAAGACAATTACCAGCAGAGGCTGAGTTCTGTTGGGTCACATATGGATAAAAGGATATATAATTGTTTTGACATTAAGCACGACAATCCCTTCTGATCAATCACCTGTATGGCAATCTGCTCTAACATCTCCTTGGTCTTTAGGATTGAATGTATCGAATACATCAATTTTCATTTCCAGGATGAATTATTGGAAAATCTCTACACACTCTTCTGAAACCGTTCAAGAGATTCATTGATGTTTTGAAATTTATCTACAAATACTGAGGACATACCTGGACATTTTTTGAGCAACTCGATATATCACTGAATTTTTTTGAAGTCCTTGATACTTTAAAAATATATATATTTAAAAAATTTTACCCCACTTTATTGAGAGAGAATTGACATATAACATTGTGTAAGTTTAAGGTATACAGGGTGTTGATTTAATAAACTTGTGTATTGCAAAATGATTATGACTATAATCATTAGGATTATAGTCATAATCCTATGCCTAACTCCTCTGTCCTGTCACATAATTACCATTTCTTTTTTGCAGTGAGAACATTTAAGAGTTACTCTTTTACCAACTTTAAAGTGTATTATTAGCTATAATAATATAAATATAAATAAACATATATAATACAAAGTATTATTAGCTGTAATCACCATGTTATACATTAGAGCCCCAGAACTTGTTAATCTTAGTTTTTTTCAAGATTTTTTTATTTGAAAACATTCAGTGAGGACATAATAAAGTTCAGATAGCATGATGCCTTCCAAAAGTGAAAGAAAACATCTTCCTAGAAGGAAGGTAAATAGATGTTTCTATTCAACAACCATGCTCTGTAGCTTTGGCCAGAAAAGGGAAATTGGAAAGACATTGGAATTTTCTACCCAGTTCCAAAGCTGGCCTTCTGAATTACAACTGTTTGCTTCTCTAGGGCACCATCTCCTTCTAGGAGCTTCTTCTCAATTGACCAGAAATATCCATTTGACTGGTGGCTAAAGAAATATGGATAAGGATTGTTGCTATTCAATTCCTGACAGTTAAAACAGGACTTTGAAGTAAGACAATAAACTTAAAAGCCAAGCTTTGTAGGGAGGAGAATTTTCTAAATTCCTTTCTTTCATTTGTTTAAACCTGGAGAGGACTCAGATTTCTCACACAATGGTAACACCTATATCCCCTCTGTCCATGATAGCTAGGCCTTGTTGCATGGTGATAGGAGGAAGATGTGACACAGAAGAAGGCAGGGAAGTCAGTCCCTATTACTAGGGGGCTGTAGGAAGGAAAAGAGAAAGATAGAAGATGTGGAAAACAGTCAGATCTGAGTGTCCAACTTCTCTCGGCTTCAGCCAGGACTGGGTGTTAGAAAAGACAATAGGGTTATTTTAGATATGGTTTTAAAAAACATATCCTGCCTACATATTTTAGATATGGTTTTAAAAAAATATCCTGCATAAATTTTTGACCCTATTACAAATGCTTGTTGAATAAATTAATGGATGAGAGAAGAATGAATCAAATAATATAGAGGAGAAAAAAAATAAGAAGATAATTTATCACCTTCAACAGTAAAGTTCTCCAGAGAGAAATACTAAAACATAGACAACTACTTTAGCACTGAGATTATGGTTCCTTCCCCAATGTTCCAGTAGGGATGAGCCTGAAAAAAATTGTCAAGTAGATAATAATTTCTTTTTTTATGAATATTTAATATTAATGGAAAACACAAACAATACTGGTTATGATTTATGGATAGAAACATGTTGCAAGAGCTACCAAATTCACACTTGTGATCTTTGATGAGAGGAAGAAGGAGCTGGTGCTGGTGAGTAAAAGGAAGGACTTTTAATTTGTCAGTAATGCTTTCTTTAACAAAAAAGATCTGAAACAAAAATGACAGAATGTTGCTGTTTTTTAAATGACAAAATGTTAACATTGGTTAATTCCATTGGATTTATTCTTTTAATTTTTGTGTTTAAATTTTTCAAAATTAAAAAGAAATCTTGACTGTCAGAGGAAAGGCACTGACTTTTCCCAGGGAAGCCCGGAAAGGTTCCAAGAGGAGGTGACAGCTGGGTTTTGAAGGCAGAGTGGGAGTTGGCAGGTTCTACTGGGTGTGGGGGATCTAGGAAAAGGAGATGAAGGGTGTTCAAGGCCAGGGCATATGTGCATAGGCTCTCTGCACTTTTTTTTTTTAAGATTTATTTATTTATTGGGGATAGAGCAGAGGGAGAGAATATTCAAGCAGACTCCCCACTGAGCACTGAGGGGTTCAATCCCAAGACCCTGAGATCATGACCTGAGCCAAAACCAAGAGTCAGAGGCTTAACTGACTGAGCCACCCAGGCACCCCTCTCTGTACTTTTTAAATGTGTGTTGACTGACTTGTGTTTATCAAGATGCCCTTCCCCTGCTATCTCCTCATCCTCATCCCTGATTCCAGCTCCTCTATTCTGGGCTGTGTACACAATAAGTAGGCTACTGCTTAATTTTTTTTTTAAGATTTTATTTTTTAGACAGAGAGAGACACAGTGAGAGAGGGAACACAAGCAGGGGGAGTGGGAGAGGGAGAAGCAGGCTTCCCACCGAGCAGGGAGCCCAATGCTGGGCTCGATCCCAGGACCCTGGAATCATGACCTGAGCCAAAGGCAGACGCTTAACTGACTGAGCCACCCAGGTGCCCCTAGGCTACTGTTTTAAAAGTAAGTGTCATTTGATTATTTTAGGCCTAAGTATCCTAGTGGGGGTTGGAGGAGGAATGAGCCAAATATATAAAATTGAACATTAAAATGGGGAAATAACCACTAATTCAGAGAAAGAGAAAAAAATCTTAGAGCATATTATGCTTGACTACACACAAATTCAACTGGAAACCAGCTGAAACTGGTAGTTTTCTGAGAAAATATAAATCACCAGTTTGACGCCAAAAGAACTAGAAAACCTCAACAGAGCAATAATCATGAAAGAAACTGATAAAGAAGATCTCTTTTAATGTGAGAGGAGGCAACATGGTGGACAAGTAGGGGACCCCGTTTCATCTGGTCTCCTGAATTTAACTGGATATCTACCAAACCATTTTGAACACCCACAAAATCAGCCTGAGATGTAAGAATATATATCTGGATCTCTACAAGCAGAAAAACCAGTGCTTTTTGCAAGGTAGGATGGACGTGCAGAGTCATGAATCTGCGGGGAGATATTGGAAGATAAACAGAGGGGGAGGGAGCCTCCATAAGCTGGCTCCTGGAAAGTGATATAACACCAGAGTGCAAAACCAGAACCCTTAGAATTCTGCTCTAGGGAGAGACATCCCTCTCTGAAAGGGGCTCTGGAAATGAAAAGGTAGAATTCTACATAGGGCATTGTGGTCTCCGGATACAAGGAGCCACTGAGTGAAAGAGGGTCCTTAAACCAGTAGAGTGCCTGAGCAGTGGAGCCAGGAAGCAGGTTATGGTCAGTGAGCCCAGGAGGGGACTCTCAGCTAGGATCACCATAAACCAGGATTTGGGCTGGCTGATAATCTCTCTTCTCTTGGGCAGGCTGAAAAAAATCTAGAACCTGCACCTAAACTAAAGTAACCTACAGATTGAAAGTGAGGGGATGGAGAACCACTTATCATGCAAACAGACCTCAAAAGAAAGCTCATATCAGCAATTCTCATATCAGACAAATTAGATATTAAGCTGAAAACTGTAGTAAGAGATGCAGAGGGACACTATATCATACTTAAAGGGTCTATCCAACAAGATCTAACAATTGTAAATATCTATGCCCCCAACATGGGAGCAGCCAACTACATAAGCCAACTGTTAACCAGAATAAAGAGACATATTTATAATAATATGTTAATAGTAGGAGACCTCAACACTCCACTCTCTGCAATGGACAGATCATCTAAGCAGAAGATCAACAAAGAAACAAGAGCTTTGAATGACACATTGAACCAGATGGACTTCACAGATATATACAGAACATTCTACCCTAAAACAACAGAATACTCATTCTTCTCAAGTGCACAAGGAACCTTCTCCAGAACAGACCACATACTGGGTCACAAATCAGGTCTCAACTGATGCCAAAAGACTGAGATTATTCCCTGCATATTTTCAACCACAATACTTTGAAACTGGGACCTCAACCACAAGAAGAAATTTGGAAGGAACTCAAACACCTGGAAGCTAAAGACCACCCTGCTAAAGAATGATTGGGTCAACAAGGAAATTAAGGAAGAACTTAAACAATTTATGCAAACCAATGAAAATGAAAACACATTGGCTCAAAACCTATGGGATACTGCAAAGGCGATCCTAAGAGGGAAGTACATAGCCATCCAAGCCTCTCTCAAAAAATTAGAAAAATCCCAAATGCACAAGCTAAACTTATACCTAAAGGACCTAGAGAAAGAACAGCAAATAAAACCTAAACCAAGCAGGAGAAGAGAAATAATAAAGATTAGAGCAGAAATCAATGAAATAGAAACCAGAAAAACAGTTGAACAGATCAACGAAACTAGAAGCTGGTTCTTTGAAAGAATTAATAAGATCTATAAATGTCTAGCCAGACTTATCCAAAAGAAAAGGGAAAGGACCCAAATCAATAAAGTCATGAATGAAAGGGGAGAGATCATGACTAACACCAAAGAAATAGAAACAATTATTATAAATTATTACCAGCAACTATATGCCAACAAATTGATGCATTCCTGGAAACTCATAAACTACCAAGACTGAAACAGGAAGAAACAGATAATCTGAATAGGCCAATAACCAGTAAGGAAATTGAAGCAGTGATCAAAAACCTCCCAAAAAATAAGAGTCTAGGGCCAGATGGCTTTCCAGGGGAATTCTACCAAACATTTAAAGAAGAAATAATACCTATTCTACTGAAGCTATTTCAAAAAATAGAAATAGAAGGAAAACTTCCAAACTCATTCTATGAGGCCAGCATTACCCGGATCCCCAAACCAGACAAAGATCCCATCAAAAAGGAGAATTACAGACCAATATCCCTGATGAACATGGATGCCAAAATACTCAACAAGATCCTAGCCAATAGGATCCAACAGTATATTAAAAGGATTATCCACCATGACCAGGTGGGATTTATTCCTGGGATGCAAGGGTGGTTCAACATTCAGAAATCAATCAACATGATAGATCACGTTAATAAAAGAAAAGACAAAAACCATATGATTCTCTCAATTGATGCAAAAAAAGCATTTGACAAAATACAGTATTCTTTCATGATTAAAACTCTTCAAAGTATAGGGCTAGAGGGAATATACCTCAATTTCATAAAATCCATCTATGAAAAGCCCACAGCAAATATCATTCTCAATGTGGAAAAACCGAGAGCTTTTCCCTTAAGGTCAGGAACATGACAGGGATGTCCACTATCACCACGGCTGTTCAACATAGTACTAGAAGTCCTAGCCTCAGCAATCAGACAACAACAACAACAAAAATAAAAGATATTCAAACTGGCAAAGAAGAAGTCAAACTCTCTCTCTTCACAGATGACATGACACTTTCTGTGGAAAACCTGAAAGACTCCACCCGCATACAGAACTAGAACTAGATACAACAATTCAGCAATGTGGCAGGATACAAAATCAATGCACAGAAACCAGTTGCTTTCCTATACACTAACAATGTGACTGAAGAAAGAGAAATTAAGGAATCCATTTGATTTACAATAGCGCCAAAAACCATAAGATACCCAGAATAAACGTAACCGAAGAGGTGAAGGATCTATACTCTAGAAACTACAGAACACTTATAAGAGAAATTGAGGAAGATGCAAAGAGATGGAAAAATATCCCATGCTCATGGATTGGAAGAATAAACATTGTTAAAATGTCTATGCTGCCCAGAGCAATACACACATTCAGTGCAATCCCTATCAAAATACCATCGACATTTTTCACAGAGCTGGAACAAACAATCCTAAAATTTGTATGGAACTAGAAAAGACGCTGAATCACCAGGGGAATGTTGAAAAAGAAAACCAAAGCTGGGGGCATCACGATGCTGGACTTCAAGCTATATTACAAAGCTGTGATCACCAAGACAGCATGGTATTGGCACAAAAACAGACACATAGATCAATGGAACAGAATAGAGAGCCCAGAAATGGACCCTCACTTTAAGGTCAACTAATCTTCAACAAAGTAGGAAAAAATGTGCAATGGAAAAAAGACAGTCTCTTCAATAAATGGTGCTGGCAAAATTGGACAGCCACATGCAGAAGAATGAAACTGGACCATTCTCTTACACTATCCACAAAGATAAGTTCAAAATGGATGAAAGACCTCAATGTGAGACTGGAATCCATCAAAATCCTAGAGGAGAACATAGGCAGTAACCTCTTTGACATCAGCCACAGCAAGATATGTCTCCAAAGGCAAAGGAAACAAAAGCAAAAATGAACTTTTGGGAATTCACCAAGATAAAAAAGCTTCTGCACAGTGAAGGAAACAGTCAACAAAACTAAGAGGCAACCCACGGAATGGGAGAAGATATTTGCAAATGACATTACAGATAAAGGGCTGGTATCTGAGATCTATAAAGAACTTATCAAACTCAACAACCAAAAAAACAAATAATCCAGTCAAGAAATGGGCAGAAGACATGAACAGACACTTCTCCAAAGAAGACATACAAATGGCCAACAGACACATGAAAAAATGCTCAACATCACTCGGGATCAGTGAAATACAAATCAAAACCACAATGAGATACTACCTTACACCAGTTAGAATAGCAAAAATTAACAAGACAGGAAACAACAAATGTTGGTGCAGATGTGGAGAAGGGGGAACCCTGTGTTACACTGTTGGTGGGAATGCAAGCCGGTGGAGCCACTCTGGAAATCAGTATGTAGGTTCCTTAAGAAGTTAAAAATAGAATGACCCTACGACCCAGCAATTGCACTTCTAGGTATTTACCCCAAAGATACAGATGTAGTGAAAAGAAGGGGCACATGCACTCCAACTATATGCTATTCACACAAGTTCTTACATCATAAGGACAGGTTGAAAGACGGAGGGAAAAAAGCACATCATCTAAACATTAACCAGAAGAAAGTTGGTATAAATTCTACTTATTTAAGGCAAAGTGTACTTCAGAAAAAGACTACTATAAGCGATAATGAAGGACACTGCACAATGATGGAGATAATTTATCAAAAATGCATAGTAATCCTAAACATCTATGTACTCAGTCACACTTCAAAGTACATGAAACAATAACTGCTATAACTGAAAGAATAGGCAAATCTAATCATTAAAAATTAAGATGTCAATACTTGTATATACATACTTGATAGAAAAAAGTAGATTTGCAATGACATGGATGGAACTAGAGGGTATTATGCTGAGTGAAATAACTCAATCAGAGAAAGACAATTGCCATATGATCTCACTCACATGTGGAATTTAAGAAACAAAACAGAGGATCATAGGGCAAGAGAGGAAAAAATAAAACAAGACAAAACCAGAGAGGGAGAAAAACCATAAGAGACTCTTACCTATAGGAAACAAACTGAGGGTTGCTGGAGGGGAGGTGGGTGGGGGATGAGTTACCTGGGTGATGGACATAAAGAGCACATAATGTAATGAGCACTGAGTATTATGTAAGACTGATGAATCGCTGACCTCTACATCTGAAACCAATAATATATATTAATTTATTAATTAAGAGAATTTAAATTTAAAAAAATTTAAGAAAAAGAAAAAAGTGGAAAGAAAATCAGATCTGAACAACACAATACTACCTAACAGCTTGAGCTAATTGACATTAGTTGACATTCAACAATAAAATAGTATGTATTTTTTTCAAATGACTTGGAACATTCATTGGGATGGACACTATCCCGGACCATATAATTCCCCAAAACTTTGAAATGACTGAAATCATACAGGCTATGTTTTCTGACTACCTGAAATTAAGTTAGAAACCAATAGCAATATATCTATAAAACTCCCAAATGTTGGAACATCATGAGTCAAGAAAAATAGGGAAATTATTTCCAAGGGAAATAATAAGATCTTTTGAACTGAATGATGATAAAAACACAGCATATCAAAAGTTGTGAGATGCAATTAAACCAGAACCTTCAAGGAAACTTTATAGTTTTAAATAATGGTAACAGAAAATAATAAAGGCTTAAAATTGCCAGTTCAAGTGTTCTTATGAAACTAAAAAATAAAAAGCAAATGAAATCCAAAGTAAGTAGAAAAAATATAGAGAGATAAAAGTGAGGATCAATAAAATAACAAACAAAATGGAGAGAAGTTCATGAAATCAAAAGCTAGTCAGAAAAGAGCAATATAATTGATAAACCTCTAAATAGATCAATCATTTTTAAAAAGGCATAAGTACAAAAGTGAGGAATAAAACAGAGGACAGTAGTACATATACTAGACATTAAAAGAATATTAAGGGAATATTATAAACAATTTTATTCCACTAAATTAGACAATTTAGATGAAATGGACAAAGTCCTTGACAGACACAGACAAAAGTTAGCAACTGCTCAAGGAAAAAATAGAAAATCTGAAGAGCCTTATGACTATTTTTAGAAATTAGTTTCGTAATAAAGAATATTCCCACAAAGTAAACCCAATTTCTAGGTGACTCTACTGGTAAATTCTATAAAGCACTTAAGGAGGAAATAATAACAATTTTACTCAAAGAACTTTAGAAAATAGAGAAAAAAGGACACTTCCCAACTAAGTTTATCATTAGTATTACCTTCATAACTAAGCCAGACAAATATTTTGCAAGAAAACTACAGATTTCATGAACAAAGGCACAAAAAATCTAAGCCAAATACTAGCAGATCAAACTCAACAATATATAAAAATGAGGGCGCCTTGGGTGGCTCAGTTGGTTAAGCGACTGCCTCGGCTCAGGTCATGATCTGGAGTCCCGGGATCGAGTCCCGCATCGGGCTCCCTGCTCAGCGGGGAGTCTGCTTCTCCCTCTGACCCTCCTCCCTCTCATGCTCTCTGTCTCTCATTCTCTCTCTCTCAAATAAATAAATAAAATCTTTAAAAAAAATGATAATACATTATGATCAAGTGGGATTTATTTCAGGAATGCAAAGTTGGTTTAACATTCAAATAGTGATGTAATTCACCAGAGAGTGAATATAATTCATAACAGAATAAAAGAGAAAAGTCATATAATCATCTCAATAGATACAAGAAAAACTTTGACAAAATCCAACATCCATGCATGACTAAAAATCTCTTTGCAAACTATAAAAACCTAAATCTAGCAGCTTAGTTACTGTTAAACCCATATGCTTATGTTTGGGACCAAGGCAAGAAATTCCACCTTTACCAATTCAACATTATACTGGAGGTCCAAACTAGTGATTAAGGCCAGAAAAATAAATAAAAGTCCTAAATATCATAGAAGAAGTATTAAGCTGCCTTTATTAACTAATGGCATGACTACACACATAGAACATCCTAAGAAATGTACCAAAAAGCTTCTAGGGTTAGAAGTGAATTTAGCAGTTAGTGAATACTAGGTCAACAGACAAAAATTAATTATATTTTAATATAGCAGCAATGAAAAATCAGAAAATAAAATAATGATCATTTACAGTATCATTCGGTATATGAAATACTTAAGAATAAAATGAACAAGGGACACCTGGGTGGCTCAGTCGGTTAAACGGCTGCCTTCGGCTCAGGTCATGATCTCAGGGTCCTGGGATCAAGTCCTTCATCGAGCTCCCTGCTCAGTGGGGATCCTGCTTCTCCCTCTCCCTCTGCTTGTGCTCTCTCTGTCAAATAAATAAAATCTTAAAAAAAAAAGAATAAATGAACAAAATATGAACAAGTATGAAACACTGACATCTACTAAACATTATTGTCATATATTATGGATGATGTTAAGTGAACAGATATACCATGTTTATGGATTAGATGACTCAATAGTGTTAAGATATCAATTCTCTGAAATTGATTTATAGATTTAACACAATTCCAATCCTAGCTGGTTAGTTTTGTTTTTTGGGTTTTTTTTGTTTTTGTAGACAAGCTGATTCTAAAACTTGTATGATAATTCAAAGGAAGAATCACCAAAACGGTTTTGAAAAGTAAGGATGAAGTTGGATGATTCAAGTGTTACTATAGAGCTCTAGTAATTAAAATAGTGCAGTATTGGCATAGGATAGACAAATAGCAATAGAACCTGATAGAGATTCCAGAGGCCAAAAATAATAGACTGACACATATTTTTTTAAACAAAGGTGCCAAGGTAATATATGGAAGAAAGGAGAGCTTTTCAATAAACAGTACTACAGCAAGCAACTATCCATATGAAAACAAATGAACCTCAACATATAACTCCTACCATACACCAAAAAATGTAACTTGAATTGGATCACAGATCCAAATGTGAAAGCTAAAACGATGTAATTTCAAGGAGAGTACATAGGAAAAATCTTTGCATATTTGGGTAATGCAAATAATTCTTAGACAGGACATAAAAAGTACTAATCATAAAAGAGCAAATGAATAAATAAGACTGTCTCCAAATTAAAAACCTACGCTTTTCTAATAACATCATTAAGGAAGTGAAAATGCAAGCCACAGAATGGGAGAAAATATTCTTGACACAGGTATCTGACAAAGTACTTGTATCTAGAATGTATAAAGAACTCTTACAATTCAATAGTAAGAAGACAGCCCAATAAAAATAGGTAAAAGATTTAAACAGCTCACACAAAAGATAATATATAAAGGACTGATATGAACATGAAGAAAATGCTCAAATTTAGTCTTGAAGTAGGTGTAAATTTTTTTAAAAGATTTATTCATATATTTATTTGAGAGAGAGAGAAAGAAAGCATGTGTACATGTGTGCGGGGAGGGGAAGAGAGGGAGGGAGAGAGAGAATCTTGAGCAGACTCCCCACTGAGCAGGGAGCCCAACACCAGGCTGGATCCCACAACCCTGAGATCATGACCTGAGCTGAAACCAAGAGTTGGACGCTTAACCAACTGAGCCACCCAGGTGCCCCTGAAGTAAGTGCAAATTTAAACCACACTGAAATAACACTATACCCAATACACCAGTTAAAATTTAAAGACTGTCAGTATCAAGTGTTGGTGAAGATGCTGAACAACTGGAATTTACATACATTGCCTGTGGGAGTGTAAAATGGTACAAATACTTTGGCAAAAAGTGCGGCCATTTTTCATAAAATTCAATATCCACCTACCACATGACCTGCAAATCTGCTCCTCAATATTTATCCAAAAGAAAGAAAATGTTTGTCCACAAAAGAACTTGTCCACGGGCGCCTGGGTGGCTCAGTTGGTTAAGCGACTGCCTTCAGCTCAGGTCATGATCCCAGGGTCCTGGGATCGAGTCCCGCATCGGGCTCCCTGCTCTGCGGGGAGCCTGCTTCTCCCTCTCCCACTCCCCCTACTTGTGTTCCCTCTCTCGCTGTGTCTCTCTCTGTCAAATAAATAAATAAAATCTTAAAAAAAAAAAAAAAAAGAACTTGTCCACAAGTGTTTACAGCGGCTATTTTCATATTGGCCAAAATTGCAACAACTGAAATGTCCATCACCTGGGAAATGGATAAACAAATTATGGTAAATCCATGCAATGGACACGGTCTAACAATAAAAAGGAATAAACTACTGATACCCACAAGATACATCTCAAAAACTGAAGAAGCTAAACACAAAAGAGGGTGTGAACTGGCATGATTTTATTTATATGAAATTGTAGGATAGGCAAAGCAATCTATTTAACAGAAAGCACAAGAGTGGTTGCCTGGGCTGGGTATATGTAGGTGGATTGACTGTAAAGGGACATAAGAGGAACTTTGGGGGGGGGTGATGGAAATGTTCCATAGCTTGTTTATGGTGGATTTAGAGGTCTATTAATTGGTCAAGACTCATTGAGTATACACTTAAAATGGATGCATTTTTTTGACATCAATAAAGTTAATTTTAAAATAGATAAGTAAAAACTGCTCAAAAGGGTCCAGAACCCTCAGACCTGAAAATCACCTACTGCTTAAGTGATAATCTTTGGAATGTCCTTGTAGGAGGAGAAGGCACTATGTATCATATAAATAGCTCATGAACTCCTCTAAACCCTTCCTGCTATTTTTATTTAAGCAGGGCAGGACGCGGAGGGGTGGTGCCTTTGAACTCTCTTTTATAGATAAAGGAATATACTGCACTTCAGCTTTTCTTCTAGATTCTACTTTTCCAAGGGCTGAATTTAGACTCAGGAGAAATACTTATTCCTAAAGTTGTTTTTTAGCATTCTTCCGTTCACCTCCCTGCAACTTAGATTCCAGACAAGGCATACCACGAGATACTTACTTTTAACATTAAAGTAAACAAACATTAATTCTGTTTTGAAACTACAGTGACCTACCTTAAGACAACGAGAGTTGGTCAAGATTACCACAATTCCTGGATTTCCAGGTAAGTAGTAAACCATCAGGCTTACATAAGAATGATCTTGCTTTTTTTCTGATTTGCCTTCACTGAAAAGAAAATTTCTTGTATTTGTTGACATGGTAAATGCCTTAAAGAGCTTACCTGGACAACCTTTCACACAGCTGTGCAAACCAGGATTCTTTTTAATTTCCACTTAGCATGCAGTTTAGACCAATAAACAAGTTCTGTCTTTGTTGTTAAGCTAGCAGCGCACAGAATGTCTTCTGGATTGTAAGTCAGGAAAGAAAAAAGAGAGAGAAAAGAAAAAAACACCCAAGTCCACCTTTATGACTGTTAATTTCTACAAATACCAATTTGATTAAAGCTACAGTATAACTATTGCACTTTTCACTTTCTCATTCCAATAATTCTATTTGTTCTTATGCAGTGGCCTATTTAAAGGTTATTGCAAGTTTTATACAAATAAAACTTCAATACAGTTACCACTTTCAGATCTTTCAGTGACTAGTTAATTAAGGTTTTGTAATAATCATTTCCTAACAAAATTAAATATTTAAATATTAGGTAGTTATTGAATATAGACTTTGATTCATTCTAATTCAGCTTCTGAGAGTAATTTTCTTATGAGCCTGTCAAATTTAAAAAATCACATTAGCCTTTGCTCTTTCTAATCCTAGACCAGCTTACATTATTCACAAAGTAGTAAAGGTTAGCTAAGTGATATTCTGTAGTACTCTTTACAGTTAATTGTCACAGTATCACTGAAATAGGTCACAACTACCAAAACTACTGGGTAAGCAATTAACAAGTGCTAACTCTTGAAACTCTGAAGTTTGCTTTCTTCCAAGGAAGCCTTTTGCAGCTGACTAAATCCAGGTCCCACCCAGGGTGTCCACAAGCCTCTGTTCTGGCTCACATTCAAGGGTAAGTAGGGCGATCCCATAATTAACCATCTGAACTAGCACACTTTTGAAAGCAAGGGGCAAGCTATTAATAATCACGCTGGGACAACAGTCAATGTCTCTGGCAAACTGAGATGTGTTATTATTGAGCTAGCACGTTCAAGCTGTAGCACAGGTCTCAGCTGGACCATGAACTTATCAGTCATCATAGAAATATCATTCACAGTTTCTCAGGAGACCAACAGGCATGGTAAGCAAAAAAAAAAAAAAAAATCAGGGCTCCTGTTTCCATGAATATAAGATGCGTAAATTCACAGGTGACAATTTGGGGGCAAACCAGCCAAAGTAGAAGTTCTTAATCTTAGAAATCAAATTTTTCATTGCCGGGAGGCCTCAGGGTGCTCTGAGCCAGTGCCCTGCTGCTCATCACCCCAGGCTTGAATTCCAGCGCACCTCTCACCCCAGCCCTGGAACTGCAGATGAAGAGCCAGGGCCAGGCTGGCAGGTACCCCCAGCCCCTAGGAGGACTGTGCATGCTCTGCAAGCCCTGCCTATGCTGCCTTCATTTTAAGAGAAGGTTTGAAACTGGAGGGAGCACAAACACAAAGAGATGGAAAAAGGGCAAAAGGGGCCGGAGAGAGAAAATGACAGTAGTGTATCAACACATTCAATATCGGAGGAGTTCCAGAATGAATGAAAGAACAGACAAGGCAGGGCGGGAGGGGAGGGAAGGAAGAGAGAGTATTAATGAAAAAGTTTAAGTAAATTTTCTAGGACTGAAAAGTTAATCCTCATTTTTTTAAAAGCCACAGCATGCCAGTAAAACGGATAAAAATACACCCACCCAGAACAGATCATTGCAAAACTGCAGGCTACTGGGGATAAACAGAACATGCTACAAGCTCCCAAAGACAATGTGAAGGAGGAGGAAGGAAGGAGCAGGGAAGGAAAGGGTTGGAGTGTGTGGCCACAAGCCAGGGAATGCGGCAGCCACCAGAAACTGGAAAAAGCATGGAATGGATTCTCTCTTGGAACCTCTGCTGACGCTTGATTTCAGCCCAGTGATACTGACTTCAGATCTTGGGCCTCCAGAACTGGGGGAAAATAAACCTCCATTGTGTTAAGCCCTCAGTTTGTGATCATTTGTTACAGTGGCCCCAGGAATCAAGTACAGCAGGTTGCCCCAGAGACAGAGCACACCCAGGCCGTTCTGGAGCAAGTCCAAGACTCCAGGCAGGATTTCTCTACAAGACAAAATTGGTGGGATACTTGATCACCTATTTGTCTTAAGTGGAGAATTAGACCGCTGGAGATGCTATGGGCATTGAATTGGTTGTAAGTATAAAGACAAAACCAAGCTAGTTTTTTAAAAACCCAGTATTTGGGGCACCTGGGTGGCTCAGTCGGTTGAGCGGCTGCCTTTGGCTCAGATCATGATCCCTGAGTTCTGGGATCAAGTCCCCAGTCGGGCTCCCTGCTCAGCGGGAGCCTGCTTCTCCCTCTGCCTGCCACTCCCCCTGCTTGTGTGCACTCTCTCTCTCTGTCAAATAAATAAATAAAATCTTTTTAAAAATTAAAAAAATTAAAAACCCAATATTTAACCCTAGGGGAAAACAGGATTGTTTAGGTAAAGGGAAAAAAAAAAAACAACATTGCAAACTACACAGCTCACCTGTAAGCAGCATTTACGTAGTCCTAATAATATAAATTATTGTTACTCCTTCCGGAAGCAGAAGAGAAATAGAGTATTTTTGTGGTAATGACTGCCCCAAATTTTCATCCTCCAAAATGGGAAGTTAATAGAAATGCCCAAAGAAAAACCAAGTTAGGAATGTAGGCATGCAACTTAGAGATGTGGAAATAAAAAACAAAATAATAAGTTTCAAATGTTGAGAGCAGTGGCTTCTAGGGAAGAGTAAATGTAGGAAGAATTAGGAAAGTCAATACTGCTGCTTCTCTTAAGAGGCTTTGTAAAAAAAAAAAAGAAAAATGCATACATATAGGCACGTATAATTTTGGTAAAAATGAAAATGAAAAAATCAAAAACTAGAAAAATGATGGAGACAAAAGAGTTGGTTATATTCTAGGACTCATAGAATACAAAATAAAGAGAATTCTAAAACAAATTTCACAGCCTTGTGCAAATAGGTGTATATGGCTGAGCATAACACTTTAGTGACTTTATAAGGATTCAAAAGCTACTATATTTTGAACACCTTGCAAGTGCTCCGGAAAACTACTGGAAGGCACATGGAGGTGTGCGAAACATTGCAGATCGGGCCTACATTCAATCTATAATAGCAAAGAGCAACTGGGCCCTGTCAGTCTTCTATTGACTTCTCCTCTGTTGATGATTACGGATATTTTCCTTCTCAACCTCCTTAAACATACTCATTCCAGTGCTTTCTATGTCAGCAAACTGTGACCATTACAAAGACATCAACTCAGTCTGTGTAAATACTTTTGTTTACTTGAGAATATGCTTCCAGGACCACTCTTGGTGACAAGAACTATATCAGCTTCCAGTTAAGGAAATCGAAAACTGTATTTCAAACAAAGTGGATTTAATAGAGAACACTGATTGCACAATTGTTGGAAAGCTGAAAGAAAGAGCACCAAAGTCATGCTGAAGCCACACAGAACATTAAGAACATTCAGTCCCTAGAGTGCCTGGAGAACAAAAAGAAAGTGGTAAGGTTGTCAGCACTGAAACCTCAGTGAGTAGCTAATATTCATCGAAGGTTGCCCTATTTCAGGCTCCCTGTTAAGCGCCTTAAAAGGATGATCTCAGTTTTCCTCAGACAACTCCTTGAGGAGCTTAGTCATCCTCATTTTATAAATAAGAAAACTAAAGCCAAAGACAGTTAAGTGCACACAGCTGGTAAGGATAGGGTCTGCCTGAATCCAACAATGGGGTCTGCCATGCCAGAACCACCGCTCCAAACTCCCTGTTGGCACAGGCAGAGGCCACCTCTTACCCATCACTGCCCCCCACTGTGCCCAGCTGAGTGCCTGGACCAGGGAGGTGTGCAGTCAGTGCTGATTTCCGTCGCATGGAGCAGAAATGCCAGAGATGGTGAGCACCTCTGCTGAGACTGACAGCTGTCTGCACTGCAGTGACTTCTCCGCTGTGAAAAGAATGCTAAATCAAACATGTTCCTCTGGCTCGAAGCACTCTCTGTCCTACATCATTTGTGCTGCTTCCTTACTTCTCTTCTCTGAATGCAATATGTGGATTAGAAGTTCTCTTCTCTGAATGCAATATGTGGATTAGAAGTTCTCTGAATGCAATATGTGGATTAGAAGAAGTGCACACAACGGGAAAACAGAACTCTGAACACCCTGTGTGGGGCTGAGAGATAAGAAATATAGAATCCAGGAAAAAGAGGGAGATTAAAATGTTATGTGTAGGGAAATATTTAACCTGATGAAATCA
Source organism: Mirounga leonina (assembly GCF_011800145.1). Taxonomy (NCBI): domain Eukaryota; kingdom Metazoa; phylum Chordata; class Mammalia; order Carnivora; family Phocidae; genus Mirounga; species Mirounga leonina. The sequence goes on from NW_023270323.1 coordinate 29,300, forward strand.
AGATATTAATTGAAATTGGCATATTGCAAACAAAGTCAAGGTTTGAACGCTGGCTCAGTGACCTTTTCTTTCTGATTTCACTTCGCTGGAGAATAAGCTGAGGGGTGTGGCTTAAAGACCAGATCACGTGTGTGTAATGGGTTGTTAACTCAAGCAAACAATCTGTGTAATATGTCAACTTTCTGTACTAGAGCAGAAAAGAGTCTGTAAGAATTCACCAGTCTCCTGGCCTGAAGACAAAACGGAATCATGAGCACAGCAGGAAAAGTAAGCAAAAAAAGTTTTTTTACTTTTGGGGAAATAGTGTATAATACCCAAAGAAATATACTATTAATGAATAATTTAAAATTTACATATAAATTAGAAACAATATACACTGAAATACAATATACACTATATGCTTCAATATGCAATTCTACTAAATTACAATGAAAATAGGCTACTCCTCTGTTAAGAGTGTTTTATAGACTGTGACAACACTGGGACATATTTCTTATAAACTATTTTGAAGTATAAATACATTTATAGTTGAGTTTCACAACACTTTTTCTAAAAAAATTTCGCTCTTCATACAGCTGAGTTTCCTGTCTGAATTTAACTTTAAAGGTTATACAATGGCAATTTAATGTTTCCTATAACATTTGCTGTAACTTGTGGAGGTCATGCAAGAGGCCAAAAGTGCCTTCATGAAATAATGCAAAACATCTGTTTATGCATTGTCTCTCTGTATGTTCAATTAAAAGGAAAAAATAATTTTCAAATTGTCTTAATAATTGGTTTAGGCAAAGCTTCATGTAAAAACCAATGGAGTTTTTTTTCTGTTGAATTGGGTGATCTTTAAATTTAATTTCTACTTCTTAAAAAAAAAAAAGCTATTCCTAAATATCTTTATCAAGAATGAATAGCATCTGTATCTAATAAAGTCTTTACTTCCTATATTAATGTGCAATATATTAATAATGAGCTATGGCCAATCATGAATAATTTGCAAACCTAAAATTCTATGTTTTTGTTTTGTTTTGTTTTTTAAGATTTTTATTTATTTATCAGAGAGAGAGAGAGACAGAGGCAGGCAGAGGGAGAAGCAGGCTTCTTGCTGAGCAAGGAGCCCGATGTGGGACTCGATCCCAGGACCCTGGGATCAGGACCTGAGCCGAAGGCAGCCGCTTAACCGAATGAGCCACCCAGGCATCCCTAAAATTCTATGTTTTTAATCAAAAAGTTATCTTTATATTAAGAAACCATAATTTAAATGTGTTATTTTTTGTAATCATATTTTTAGGAACACAGGGCAGTTAGATCTGACAAAAGTTCTACGAGAGGAGTTTGATTCAGAGGGCTTTATCCTTCGAAGCTTACTATGAAATCTCTTAAAAAAGGCATACTGATTTCAAAGCATTAGAATCAAGGTTAAGCAAGCCAACATCAACATGCAAATTCTGAATTAAAAGGGTCCTATTGTGGCATAATCCAGGAAATTTCCATAGAAATCCTATGGAAGAATATCTTCCCTTTTTTTTTTTTTTTACAAAAAAATAATAACAGTGATATGGTTTGAATCACTTAATAGCACTGGGAACACAGATAATTGATTCTAAGTCTTCCATGGATTCATGTTTATTTGTTCAATGTGCTCGCAGGGACAGAGAAACGCATGTGGTCATTCAACATAAGCAATTCATGTTGTTCACTCAATTACAAAAACCTGTGCAACTCCTTCCAATACATGTGTTATGTTAGGAGTGGATCACACAATATACTATCTTGCTATGATAACTTAAAGATTCTGAGGTTTCTACACACACTGTGACACAACACTCCTGTATCAGTAAGATCAGCAGGAAACCACACAGGTCGCCAACCGTCGGTTTTCTCCTTGCAACTCTCTTTATTTTCATTCATTACTGGTTGGCCTTTACAATGACATTACATTTCAAATGAAGAAGAGTTAGGAAAAAGGAAAATTAAATATGCCAAAACTCAGCTTAAAAGAAGGGTCAGAGAGCAAAAGTGTAAACTAAATGAACACAATCCTCCCCCTTCGGATGCCATATCAGTCACTTTTAGCTTTGTGACAACACCATTTTTGTTTACCCTTCCTGTATTATATTCTCCTCAAATGTTAAGAGATAATAATGATACCTATTTTATAAGGTGGTTGTGAGAATTTAATAAATTAATACTGTAAAGCACTTAGAATAGTGCCTGGTACATAGAAATACTTCAATAAATGTTAGTCACTGCTATTATTATTGTTGCTGTTATTATTATTTAACCTTTGTTAATCTTTCACTACCCATGGGGTAGTAAAAAAATAAAGTTGGGTGATTTTTTTTTTTTTTAAGTTGGATTGATCTTAATTCTCTGGACAGCCAGCTTTGTGACTTAGGGAAAATTACTCAGTTAATTACTGAGTCAATTGAGCCTCAATCTTTTTATCTGTAAAATAAGACCAAAAATTCAATAATATTTCCTTGGTAGCATCATTGTGAGGTTTAAAGATCAAGCATGTAACTCGCCCAGAACAGAACCCTATAATTAGGATCTATCTACCATTAGTGTATTATTTCCAAGAACTTTCACATTTTTGTGGCATTGATCATAGCAAAAACCTTGCAAGGTTTTGTGGGAGGATTTGACATATAAATAATGAAAATGAATTGTCAAAAGGATAAATTTCTTTTTTTTTTTTTTTTTAAGATTTTATTTATTTATTCATGAGAGACAGAGAGAGAGAGAGAGGCAGACGGAGAAGCAGGCTCCCAAGGAGCAGGGAGCCCGATGCGGGGCTCGATCCCAGGACCCTGGGACCATGACCTGAGCCGAAGGCAGACGCTTAACCATCTGAGCCACCCAGGCGCCCCCAAAAGGATAAATTTCTATTGAAGATTTTTTTTTATCATATTTGCAATTATGCCAGTTCTTTCGAGGAAAAACTCCCTTAACTGTATAAGCTTTGCAACAAAGAAGACAGGTTTTATATTACATTCCCAAGCACTAAGAACATGCTTTCAACTTCTTATTTTTCAGAACCTTCATGGGTAAGCTGTGCTAGCTAGAAATTCCAGCACACCATTCTCTCATTTTTAAATATAAACGTGCATGTGTGGGTATGTGTGAGTGGGTGTATACAGCTGTAACTTCTGCAATTTTTGTTGCAAATCTAATCTGGAAGGAATTTCTACACATAAATTTGATGAAAACAGCACTACCAAAGCTAACTGTCAAATGAGTGATGCAAACAAGTAGCACACACAAGCAGTAGGGAAAACAAAGTCAAAGGAAGAGAACAGGCAAATAGAGAAAGAGAAGGCATCCTCGACAGGAAGGCAAATGTGCAAATGAAATCATAAAGTTAGATTGTTTGGGCTTCAGCAGAGAATTGAGCAAGAGGGCAATAGATTTTATGTGAACAGCACTATACCTGTCAGCAAAATTATGTTGATTTAGAACTTCATGCACTAGCCAACAGTTGTGGGTAAACAATCAATTTAAGGACCACATTAAGAAATATCAGGAAGAGGGAGGAGGGAAAGACGGTGGAGTAGGGGACCCTATTTCAACTGGTCCCCGGAATTGGGCTGGATATCTACCAGACCACTCTGAGCACCCACAAAACCAGCCTGAGATGTAAGAAGATCTGGATCTCTACAAACAATATCCTAGGCAGTTGGTTTTGAGGTACGAAGAGGGGAGCCGTGATTCTGCGGGCAGATATCGGAGGATAAACGGCAGCGGGAGAGTGCCTGGCCGTGGGGATCCTACACCGCCGGTGAGCGACAGCCTCATGCGCTGCGGACGGGCACGGACGGGCACAGACTCGCAGACCAGTAGTGGCAGGAAAAGGACTCTAGGGCAGCCCCTGGGGCGGATACCTGGAGCGCTGGGGTCGCACCTGCAAACTGCAGCCCCTGGACGGAAACCCAGATTGGTGGGGTCGCACACGTGAACTGGGAGCAGCTGGCGGTTTCAGAAGCACAAAGGGCAGAGACGTGCCCCGACCTGGAGGCAGGACTGGGGGCGCTGTGGAGGGACGCACAACTCAGGATGCTGCAGTTTATGGCAGCATGGACAGAAACGGAGACGGTGTGGCCTGGAGAGCTCAGTGAAGGACGGACTGCAGTCTCTCTGCTCTGAGGCAGACGGTTGGAAATGGTCTCTTCTGCTCTCACTCGCAGAAGAGAAGTGGAAAGCCACCAGAGAAAGCCGCCAGAGAACAAAAGCCCCAAAGACTGATTCCAGCTGAGCCCATCCCCCGCCACAGGGGGGCAGGGCAACACCACCCAAACAGGGTTACCTGAGTAACAGCGTAGCAGGCCCCTCCCGCAGAAGACAGGCTGGGAAAACAAGAGGCCAGCAACCCTAAGGTCCCAAGAAAACAGGTACATCTTGCTTGGGGTTCTGGTCAATAATTTGGACTCTATACATTCCCTCAAACATCCATCAACAGAATGACTAGGAGGAGGAACCCCCAAAACAGGAAAGACTCAGAGATTATGACTTATGCTGCAGATTTACAAATGGATGCAGATATAACCAAGATGTCGGAGATGGAATTCAGGCTAGCAATTGTGAAGACAATGGCTAGAATGGAGAAATCAATTAATGGCAACATAGAGTCTCTAAGGGCAGATATGAAAGCTGAATTGACAGAACTTAAAAATGCTATCAATGAGATCCAATCCAATCTAGATAATCTAACAGCTAGAGTAACTGAGGCAGAAGAGCGAATAAGCGACCTGAAAGACAATATAATAGATAAAAAGGGAAAAGTAAAGGCCAGGGAAAAACAACTCAGAATCCATGAAAATAGAATCAGAGAAATAAGTGACACCATGAAGGGTTCCAATGTCAGAATCATTGGAATCCCGGAGGGAGTGGAGAGAGAGAGAGGACTAGAAGATGTATTTGAGCAAATCATAGCTGAGAACTTCCCTCATCTGGGGAATGAAAGAAACATTAGCATCCTAGAGGCAGAGAGGACCCCTCCCAAGATCAAGGAAAACAGGCCAACACCCCGGCATGTAATAGTAAAACTTGCAAATCTTAGAACCAAGGAAACCATCTTAAGGGCAGTTAGGGGGAAGAGATTCCTTCCATACAGAGGGAGGAACATCAGAATAACGTCAGACCTATCCACAGAGACCTGGCAAGCAAGAAAGGCCTGGAAAGACATATTCAGGGTACTAAATGAGAAGAACATGCAGCCAAGAATACTTTATCCGGCAAGGCTGTCATTCAGAATGGATGGAGAGATGCAGAGCTTCCACGACCAGCAGAAACTGAGAGAATATGTGACCCCTAAGCCGGCCCTGCAAGAAATATTAACGGGGGTTCTATAAAAGGAGAAAGACCCCAAGAGTGATATAGAAAAGAAATTTACAGGGACAATCTATAAAAACAATGTCTTCACAGGCAACATGATGACAATTCATTCATATCTTTCAATAATCATTCTCAACGTGAATGGCCTAAACGCTCCCATAAAACGGCACAGGGTTGCAGATTGGATAAAAAGACAGGACCTATCCATATGCTTTCTATAAGAGACTCATTTTGAACCTAAAGATACATCCAGACTGAAAGTGAAGGGATGGAGATCCATCTTCCATGCCAGCAGATCTCAAAAGAAAGCTGGGGTAGCAATTCTTATATCAGACAAATTAGATTTTAAACTAAAGTCTGTAATAAGAGACACAGAAGGACACTATATCATTCTTAAAGGGTCTATCCAACAAGAAGATCTAACAATTGTGAGTATCTACATCCCCAACATGGGAGCAGCCATCTACATAAGCCAACTGTTAACCAAAATAAAGAGTCATATTGATAACAATATGTTAATTGTAGGAGACCTCAATACTCCACTCTCAGCAATGGACAGATCATCTAAGCAGAAAATCAACAAGGAAACAAGAGCTTGGAATGATACATTGGACCAGATGGACCTCACAGATATTTACAGAACATTCCACCCTGAAACAACAGAATACTCATTCTTCTCAAGCACGCATGGAACTTTCTCCAGAAGAGACCACATACTGGGTCACAAATCAGGTCTCAACCGATACCAAAAGATTGAGATTATTCCCTGCATATTCTCAGACCACAATGCTTTAAAACTGGAACGCAATCACAAGAAAAACTTTGGCAGAAATTCAAACACTTGGAAGCTAAAGACCACTCTGCTCAAGAGTGTTTGGGTCAACTAGGAAATCAAAGAAGAACTTCAACAGTTCATGGAAACCAATGAGAATGAAAACACATTGGTCCAAAACCTATGGGATACTGCAAAGGCGGTCCTAAGGGGGAAATACATAGCCATCCAAGCCTCACTCAAAAAAGAAAAATCCCGAATTCACCAACTAACTCTACACCTTAAAGAAGTAGAGAAAAAGCAACAAACGATGCCTAAGCCACACATTAGAAGAGAAATAATTAAAATTAGAGCAGAAATCGATGAATTAGAAACCAGAAACACAGTAGATCAGATCAACGAAACTAGAAGTTGGTTCCTTGAAAGAATTAATAAGATCTATAAACCACTGGCCAGATATCCAAAAGAAAAGAGAAAGGACCCAAATTAATAAAATTATGAATGAAAGGGGAGAGATCATGACTAACACCAAGGAAATAGAAACAATTATTAGAAATTATTATCAACAACTCTATGCCAATAAACTGAGCAATCTGAATGAAATGGAGGCCTTCCTGGAAACCTATAAGCTCCCAAGACTGAAACAGGAAGAAATTGACAACCTGAATAGGCCAATAACCAGTAACGAGATTGAAGCAGTGATCAAAAACCTCCCAAAACACAAGAGTCCAGGGCCTGATGGATTCCCTGGGGAATTCTACCAAATATTCAAAGAGGAAATAATACCTATTCTACTGAAGCTGTTTCAAAAAATAGAAACAGAAGGAAAGCTTCCAGACTCATTCTATGAGGCCAGCATTACCTTAATCCCCAAACCAGGCAAAGACCCCATCAAAAAGGAGAATTTCAGACCAATATCCCTGATGAATATGGATTCCAAAATCCTCAACAAAATCCTAGCTAATAGGATCCAACAATACATTAAAAGGATCATCCACCACGATCAAGTGGGATTTATCCCCAGGATGCAAGGGTGGTTCAACATTTGCAAATCAATCAATAGGATAGAACACATTGACAAGAGGAGGGAGAAGAACCATATGGTCCTCTCAATTGATGCAGAAAAAGCATTTGACAAAATACAACATCCTTTCCTGATTAAAACTCTTCAGAGTATAGGAATAGAGGGAACATTCCTCAAGTTCATAAAATCCATCTATGAAAAACCCACAGCGAATATCACCCTCAATGGGGAAAAGCTGAGAGCCTTTCCCTTAAGATCAGGAACACGTCAAGGATGCCCACTCTCGCCACTATCGTTCAACATAGTACTAGAATCCTAGCAACAGCAATCAGACAACAAAAAGAAAAAAAAGGCATTCAAATTGGCAAAGAAGTCAAACTCTCTTTTCACAGGTGACATGATACTTTATGTGGAAAACCCAAAAGACTCCACCCCCAAATTACGAGAACTCATACAGCAATTAAGGAACGTTGCAGGATACAAAATCAATGCACAGAAATCAGTTGCTTTCTTATACACTAACAATGCAACTGTAGAAAGAGAAATTAGAGAATCGATTCCATTTACAATAGCACCAAAAACCATAAGATACCTCAGAATAAACCTAACCAAAGAGGTAAAGGATCTATACTCTAGGAACTACAAAACACTCATGAAAGAAATTGAAGAAGACACAAAAAGATGGAAAAATATTCCATGCTCATGGATCGGAAGAATAAACATTGTTAAAATGTCTCTGCTACCCAGAGCAATCTATACCTTCAATGCAATCCCGATCAAAATTCCAATGACATTTTTCAAAATGCTGGAACAAACAATCCTAAAATTTGTATGGAACCAGAAAAGACCCCAAATCACCAAGGAAATGTTGAAAAAGAAAAACAAAGCTGGGGGCATCACGTTGCCCGATTTCAAGCTATATTACAAAGCTGTGATCACCAAGACAGCATGGTACTGGCATAAAAACAGACATATAGACCAATGGAACAGAATAGAGAACCCAGATATGGACCTTCAACTCTATGGTCAAATAATCTTTGACAAAGCAGGAAAAAACATGCAATGGAGAAAAGACAGTTTCTTCAATAAATGGTGCTGGGAAAATTGGACAGCCACATGCAGAAGAATGAAACTCAACCATTCTCTAACACCATTCACAAAGATAAACTCAAAGTGGATGAAAGACCTCAATGTGGACAGGAATCCATCAAAATCCTAGAGGAGAACATAGGCAGTAACCTCTTTGACATCGGCCACAGCAACTTCTTTCAAGATACATCTCCAAAAGCTAGTGAAACAAAAGCAAAAATGAACTTTTGGTACTTCATCAAGATAAAAAGCTTCTGCACAGTGAAGGAAACAGTCAACAAAACAAAGAGGCAACCCACAGAATGGGAGAAGATATTTGCAAATGACATTACAGATAAAGGGCTGGTATCTGAGATATATAAAGAACTTCTCAAACTCAACACCCAAAAAACAAATAATCAAGTCAAAAAGTGGGCAGAAGATATGAAAAGACACTTCTCTGAAGTAAGACATACAAATGGCTAACAGACACATGAAAAAATGTTCATCATCATTAGCCATCAGGGAAATCCAAATCAAAACCACATTGAGATACCACCTTACACAAGTTAGAATGGCAAAAATGGGCAGGGAAAGAAATAACAAATGTTGGAGAGGTTGTGGAGAAAGGGGAACCCTCTTACACTGTTGGTGGGAATGCAAGTTGGTATAGCCACTTTGGAAAACAGTGTGGAGGTGCCTCAAAAAATTAAATATAGAGCTACCCTATGACCCAGCAATTGCACTACTGGGTATTTACCCCAAAGACACAGATGTAGTGAAAAGAAGGGCCATATGCACCCCAATGTTCAGAGCAGCAATGTCCGCAATAGCCAAACTGTGAAAAGAGCCGAGATGTCCTTCAACAGATGAATGGATAAAGAAGATGTGGTCCATATATACAATGGAATATTACTCAGCCATCAGAAAGGATGAATACCCAACTTTTACATCAACATGGATGGGACTGGAGGAGATTATGCTAAGTGAAATAAGTCAAGCAGAGAAAGTCAATTATCATATGGTTTCACTTATTTGTGGAACATAAGGAATAGCATGGAGGACATTAGGAGAAGGAAGGGAAAAATGGGGGGGCGGAATTGGAGGGAGAGATGAACCATGAGAGACTATGAACTCTGAGAAACAAACAGGGTTTTAGAGGGGAGTGTAGAGGGGGGATTGTTTAGCCCGGTCATGGGTATTAAGGGGGGCACGTACTGCATGGAGCACTGGGTGTTATACGAAAACAATAGATCGTGGATCACCACATCAAAAACCAATGATGTATTGTATGGTGACTAACATAACACAATAAAATTAAAAAAAAATATATCAGGAAGAAACAACCCTTGGAGAAGAAAAACCAACATTAAGATGGTCTAAAAGAATATATTCCCTTTTGTCTCAATGTTTCATTATAGTTAATTCTGTTTCTCTTTCCTTATGTTATTGCGTTGCCTGTTGTTTAAAAGGTATTTTTATTCTCTTTGTAAATGAGAGGTTCTTCATTTCTATGGAACCCTTGTTAGGTTCCAGACATGGGGCTAGATGTTGCACATAAAAAAATGAAAGTCACTCTCCCTGACTTTAAAAGTGGGGAAAAACTGGTATCATCTTTCTATTCAATTTCCAGGTAATCAAATGCAAAGCAGCTGTGCTATGGGAGATAAAGAAACCCTTTTCCATTGAGGAGGTGGAGGTTGCACCCCCTAAGGCCCATGAAGTTCGTATTAAGGTGAAACATTTTTCCATTTCTATTTGGTTTTAGGTTTAAAAAATTCAGAAAATGGTAAAAATGGAAATAAGCAAAAATCCATTAAGAGACACTTTTTATATGGTGATCCAAACAGTGGAATTACATTTATTGTCAAAGAAAGATATAAATACAAATCGTCAAATTTTTAAAAAGGAATCAAAGAGTATATACAATAATCCTAATAAAATAAAAAAGAACTTGTGTGTTTGTACAGGAAAAAAAGTGCAAAGGTATATACATCAAGATGTCAAAATCAATTAGCATCAGATGGTAGAACTTAAGTGACAATTTTCCTAGTGCTAAGCTGCAATTTCTACTTCTATAAAAATGGATACATTCTTGTATATTAAATAAGATTTAAATATTTCAGAAACAATTATTTCACAGACTATTCCAAATTGTTTGATGAGGAAAAGGAAAGGGTCCTAATCTTTTCTAAATCTAATCATCCTCCCTTTACCCTATAGATGGTGGCCTCAGGAATCTGTCGCTCCGATGATCACGTGGTTAGTGGAACGCTCATCACACCTCTCCCTATGATCTTGGGCCATGAGGCAGCCGGCATTGTGGAAAGCATTGGAGAAGGGGTGACTACAGTAAAACCAGGTACAGAATTCACACTTAGGGAATGTACCTCAGTTCAGGACCCCAAGATCATCCAGCCTGGAAAGACCTTGCAGAAGGTCATGGCAGAGCTGGGACTAGAACATAGGTCTCCTCCTTTCTTCCCTCCCTGCCTGACTCAGACATGTGTGTATTCATGCACTCATAAATTCTCTCCTTTAGCAAGTGCCTATTGATGTCAGGCACCAGGTTAGATCCCAGGGACACATAAGGATCGAAATAAATGCAGTGCCTGCCAAAGTTAGAGTTCATAAACAAATAATTTCCATCTTAGTGTTGCTGAGTACTGTCTTCTGTCAGGCCCAAAGAGAACTATAAATGATACAAAATAAGAAAAATTAAGTCTATGTCCTGAGCCTCCAAATCAGTGTATGGAAACTGTTCCTTGCTGATTTCACAAGATGGAAGCCATGAGGCTATGATTAAATCAACATGATCTCCTCTTAGGTGGGAAGAACTTTACCAGTAAATGTGGCCTCTCCCTTACCATATACTTAATTGGCCTGTGAACAGAAAATAATAAAATAAATGATCTGGTTTGAGTTTCAGCTCTTAATATTTCCTTTAGTTAGAAATAAATAAATAATAAATGACACACTTACTTTTCCTTCTACCAAAGCAGAAAAAATAATTTACCAATTAAGTTGCCAGCTACAAACATCCAAAAGTCAGTTTTTATCCTCAAAGAGAGTGCCTAACTCATTGTTGAGGTTGACAGAGGGATTTCTTGAATTCTTCTTTGTCCCATTTTTGTTAGTTTTCCCTTAAAAAACAAAACAAAATGAAAACCCTAAAAGCACAGTCACTTTGAAAAGCCAATACTCATTTTTACTTTGTCCCAAACTATTACAAACTACTGGATCCCCCAGGCATCTGGTGGAATGATGGTAGCCTGATCACAGCTAACATTTATATTTACAGTTACAGTGAGAATATTTAAGGTTTAATTGTCAAGGATTTATGAGATGGTATGTATAAAACCCCCATGAGAAAAGGCACACAACGAAAGAGAACTATTAATACAGGAGCAACAGTCTTTTAAATCCACGTTGTTCCCAATATTTGTATTTCCTCTTTGGGAATCTTCAGGCACATACAAACCCAAACCATTAACGGTGCTGGCAGGCACTGACCAGTGACATGGTGGTGAATGAATTCTATCTCTTGGAGATTTTTCAAAGACACACACCTCTAACACATACACATAAGCTTCCAGTTCTTGCTCTATGAATTCCTGGGTAGAAATTTAAGAAGAATGTGTTTTATACCCTCCAGGTGACAAAGTCATTCCACTCTTTACTCCCCAGTGTGGAAAATGCATTGTTTGTAAACACCCACAAGGCAACTTCTGCTTGAAAAATGAGTAAGTTTCTGATACTCTATTTACACAGCCAATGGATTTGTGCATCAGTTATGTTCCTGTTTCATGCCCTGTGTGTCTATGTGTTGTATTGGCCAGTCTGAGCACACCTCGGGGGATCATGCAGGATGGTACTACCAGGTTCACCTGCAGAGGAAAGCCCATCTACCATTTCATCGGCACCAGCACCTTCTCCCAGTACACGGTGGTGGATGAGATTGCAGTGGCCAAGATTGATGCAGCCTCACCATTGGAGAAAGTCTGTCTCATTGGCTGTGGATTTTCTACTGGTTATGGGTCTGCAATCAACATTGCCAAGGTAGGAACGACAATGGATGATAAAACCGGTTGTACTCGGGTGCCTGGGTGGCTCAGTTGGTTAAGCAACTGCCTTCGGCTCAGGTCATGATCCTGGAGTCCCGGGATCAAGTCCCGCATCGGGCTCCCTGCTCAGCGAGGAGCCTGCTTCTCCCTCTGACCCTCCCCCCTCTCATGTACTCTCTCTCATTCTCACTCTCTCAAATAAATAAATAAATCTTAAAAAAAAAAAAAAAAACGGTTGTACTCAGACTATCAGGAACTAAAAGGACAGCAATTTCTCAAAGTAATCAGAGATCATTTTTCATAGATTTACTGGTAGCTTTCCACCCTGTTACCACAATAACACTGATATACTCTACAAAATTTAGGATATCAGTTATGATTGGGGAAAATGGCTTCAGAAGGAATTGAGGAGCATTTCCTAGAAAATTTGTTTGTCACAGATGAAAAAGCTATTGATGCTTAGTTAAAAAAAGGTAAAGATATAATTTTCAACAATTATTCTTCTATATTTGTTCTTTATGTGATTACTAAGTTTTAGACCTGGGAGCTCATTTAGTAATTTATTGTACTGTAAGCACCAACATGCATCAGGTATAGTAGATTTTGCTAGCTTTTGAGGCAGCAGAAGTAAATGAAGGGGTCACCTCTGAGGAGCATCTAGTCCATGGATCCTCTACTCCCAGAATTAGGATCAACAGTAGATTCCAAAGCCTTATCTGGTACACCTCCAAACCAAGAGTCACCAACCCACCCACTCTGTGGATCCCTATAAGGGAAGTAATGAAGCTTCAATAATGCATTTTGCATTTATTCCAGTCATTAGGGGATTTCACTGTTTACATCTCGCCTCCTGCCATGAACACACACACACACACACACATATACACACAGAGGTCAGAGGTGGTAGATTTTAAAGAGAAATTCTTCAAAGGCTCCTCTTCCCAAAAGGTTGGAAATGTAGCAGTATTCCCTTCATTTTATGAAATGGAGGCCCAAAGACATAAAGCTATTTGCCCAAAATCTCACAGCTGGTTAGTATGAGAGCTGCAACTAGCTTTTCTCTCCAAACTCCGGCTGAATCTTAAACCATGATACATAATTACCTTTACCTTTAAATCACAATCACAAGTCTCAAATTTTTCTAAACAAGGTAAAAAGTGGTATTGTATCCCACAGAATGATTACTTGGGATAGAAGAAATATTTTACCCATGATGAAGGCTGACTATAGCAGTTTAGGTTTACTAACAGTCCCTAGCCAATTTAAATAATTGAGAGCACTTGTTTTCCAAATTTCTGTGGCTCTAGCGCTTAGTCCCTTGTGCAATTACATCATCTGTTTGAGCAGGTGGTCTAACTGAGCCTACACAGAGCAGAAGCTGAGGGAACTTGTAATAATTAATCTCAGCCATTAATAAAATACAGACCAATTTTTCAGTGCATATTGTTTATAAGTATATTCTTAAAAGCAGGGATAATGACCCACAAGATCACAGCAGTCTCAAGCTGTATTATCTTAGTTATCTGTTAAATTTCCCCTGTTCTTAGGCTTTCCTCTAAGCTAAGGATAACTTTTCTATGTTGCACAGCTAATTTCTGCTCTTGTGATACTGTCATGATACTGAAAGTTAATGAACCAAGGAGCTAATTGTTAAGAATTTGATTGGATTATTTTTCAGTATCCCAGAGTAATCTTTTCCACTTATTATTTCATTTCCCAAAACTTGCATTTCTGTGTGTGATATAATAAAGCTGGGTGTCAATGGATTTGAGCTATTAGAGTCTCTTCAAGATGGTAGTCACTGGCATTTAGAGCTTAAAGACCATCCAATCCACTGGCTCCAACCCTGGGCTTCCCATTGGAGTCACCTGGGAACTGGGTCCCACCTACAGAGATTCTGATGGAGTTGGTTACGAGCTGCAACCTGGGCATTGAGATATTTTAAACCTCCCCAGGTGAGTCTAATGTCCAGCAGAGTTTGAGAACCACTCATCTAGTTCAACCCCCCTAATTTAAACATGAAGCAACTAAAGCCAAAAGAGATTTGGCAGAAGGTTGGACCTAAGAGTTTGAATAGCATCTCCATAACGGACAAGGCATGGCATTTTATGCAGCTTAGGCACTTTCTAATAATCATTATTTAATCCATTTTTGCATTTTCTGCAAACACAGGTCACCCAGGGCTCCACCTGTGCGGTGTTTGGCCTTGGAGGGGTCGGCCTGTCTGTGATCATAGGCTGTAAAGCAGCGGGAGCAGCCAGGATCATTGGGGTGGACATCAACAAAGACAAATTTGCAAAGGCCAAAGAGGTGGGTGCCACTGAGTGTATCAGCCCTCAGGACTACAAGGAACCCATCCAGGATGTGCTGAAGGAAATGAGTGGTGGCGGTGTGGATTTTTCATTTGAAGTCATTGGGCGGCTTGACACCATGGTATGTAACAGGAAATACCCTGAGATATCTGCTTCTACATTCCAGAGTGTAGTTTTAGGCATCAGAATATAAATAATATGTATAAATAATATTTTAAAAACTATGAATGGTGATTTTCCATCTCCTGCCAGTTACCTGGGATATTCAGTTTATTCCTATGAGAAATCTTTAATTCCATGAGCTAAGCAAATCTGTCTCAAGTAATAGTTCCCCTTCGAGAGAGGAAAGAGGGTCTTTTTTTTAAAATTAAGCCATTATAAATTTACTTTGTTAACTTTTAGTAAAAAAATCCGAACTCAAGTAAATATAGATAATATAAATTCTGTTTTCAAATTGGCAAGTTTGATTTTCCCCCATTCTTAACAAAAATGGTTTTAACACTTTAACTTTTTTAATATTTTAATAAATTTTCATTTCTTTTCATATATCATACTATGACCAGAGGGAATCATGGCCAATTTTAGACCAGTATCATTTATTAACAGAAAATATTGCATTTTACCATTCACCACACTGCCCCATTCTGCCACAGTAGACAGCACAGTGCCTGGCACATAGTAAGCACCCAATATCTCTGTGTTGGGCTGAATACTTTAGAAAGTCAACAAATTTTTCCACCAAAAAAATTTAAGAGATACATATCTCATAGCACTGTTTATAAATTACATGAGATAATGCATGTAAAATACTTAGCACAGTGCCACCTGTCAGATGGTAAGCTCAATGTTAGCTAGTGCTATTGATATGCAATACTGTTTCTGACCTTACAGTGTTTACAACACCTTTGAAATATACAAAACATTGCTTTCAAATTATTGTAAATATCATCAATTGCAATGAGGAACACATCTCCAGTTATATTCCACCTAACCAGAATTCTCTAGAATCCTACTGAAACAGTCCCCAGAAACAAACGAATCCCCCTTTTGAGGTTCTCCAGTAAATCCCAGCAGTGCTGGTTATAGGGAGCACCACCCTAAGAATAAAGCTCTTTGTAGCCTTGACTTGGGACAATATGCCAACTTCAGATGACTGAAGTTCCAAGAGAATCCAACTTTATTCAAGGTGGTAGCATTTCTCCTTATGCCCTTTTTCTGTTGTTTTCCCTCTATTTTCTTCTGCGAAATTGGATTGTTACTTCACTTAAAGATACCAAATATCTCAGAACAACGGCTGCATGTTCTGAGGTTACCTGGTCTTCTATACATCATACTCCAAAATCAAAGGATTAATCCTTATATATTGCTGGGTGGGGGGAGGGCCTCAAAAATTCTCTTACTATGGAGCATGTTTAAAAACTTGACTGGAGGGGGAAGGCTTTATTTTGAAATTCCAGGAGACCAAAAGTTCCAAGTGAATATCAAGAGACCAATTTTAGTAATGTAATTGACCTTATATCTTGTTTACCATCAAAACACATGGTTCAAAGTACTGAGTTCAAAATATCTACGTGATAAATAAATGAAAAATGACTTAATTCATAGACTGAGAGCAATGTGGTGACAAAATACTACTTTTACTTGAGGAATCAGACTTTATATAGATATGTTTGTAATGATGTTTGCCTCTACTATTTTATAAGGAAGAATTAAGCATGCACAAATTTATTTATCCACTGGTTTCATTAAAAAGAGATTTTCTGGGCATTTCCTAAAACCACAGCACTATTCTAGGCACAATGGGGAATAAAGAAACAAAAGATGTTATCTCTTCCCTCCACACACTCACAATCTAGCTAAATCAATATTGCATGATACTATGTATCATGAGTGAGAACTATCAGAAAATTCACTTTAATGATGCTAAATATTAATTTTATTCTAGCTGGCTGCCTTGTCCTGCTGTCAAGAGTCGTATGGTGTAAGCGTCATTGTAGGAGTACCTCCTAATTCACAAGATCTCTCTATGAACCCCATGTTGCTACTGACCGGACGTACCTGGAAAGGAGCAATTTTTGGTGGTACGTAGTTAGGCTTGATGGCTGAATTCTTATTAACCTCAGGAGGTCTTCCCTTTTACAAGTGACAAAGCCAGGTTTTAAAAAGCAACATGGTTAAAAGTAAATTAAAATCCCTTTGTAGCTATAGGCTCTAAATCAACTACATTTATGGATCTGATGCACACAGAAGGTCCCAAGACACACTGTTTGGTGTTCCCATAAACTAACTAGAATCTTTCCGTACCCTTCTTTTATACCCATGATGGCACAAGGCACTGAAACACCTCATAGGACCCAAGAAATCCACAGCAGTCATTCATGTATGCTCTCATCGCCTAAATTTAGGCAATTGCTAAATTTGCTCCTTGACTTTGGAAATAAGCACCAATAGTATAATTTCTCTATGGGAGAGCTAATAATTAAGGACTCTAGTTTATCTAGGTGGATTAAAAAAAAAAAAGTCTAACCATGGCAAAAGGATATTGAAACACTATCTCTTATTAGCCTCAGTAACAGTAGTCTGTGGGACGTAGCACTTTCTAGAAACTTTCATCTTAATTCTGCTTGGAGGGGCTCCTGGGTGGCTCAGTCCGTTAAGCATCTGCCTTCGGCTCAGATCATGATCCCAGGGCCCTTGGATCGAGCCCCACATCGGGCTCCTTGCTCAGTGGGGAGCCTGATTCTCCCTCTCCCTCTGTCTGCTGCTCCCCCTGCTTGTACTTGCTCTCTGCCTCTCTCTCTCTGTCAAATAAATAAATAAAATCTTTAAAAAAAAATTCTGCTTGGAAATTCTCTTCTCCAATTCTCCTCTTACCCATGGCTGAATCTTACAATGATGTCATTTTCTTTTCAGGCTTTAAGAGTAAAGATTCTGTCCCCAAACTTGTGGCTGATTTTATGGCTAAGAAGTTTCCACTGGATCCATTAATAACCCATGTTTTACCTTTTGAAAAAATAAATGAAGGATTTGACCTGCTTCGCTCTGGAAAGAGGTAGATATTAAATTTCTTTTTTATGGTGGGGATTGGTCAATAGAGAAAAAAGGTGAAAGAATGAAAAAAATACTGGAATGCCTTGTTTCTCCATTGGTAGTTCAGTCTTTGGATATAGAACATTTAAGATGGTATTGTGAGAAACTAAAACAGTTGCTTTGTATTTCCTGTTCTACTGAAACCAAATTATTTTGGTTACAGGGACTCTGAATAATCAGAGCCACTCAGCTTTATTTACAAGAGAATAGTCACCCTTGGAAGGAAAAAGAATCAGAGTCACACAGTCTTAATTATAACCTAAGTCACTGCAGCCTCTGCCTGGCCACCTAAAAAGGTTGACCATTAATGGCTGTAAATTTATATTAAGGACCTATTTCATTATGGGAGGAGGTAGAGCTACCTTGAGATTTTTTTTTCGTAGACAGCTATCACTAATTTTTTCATTAAAAAACACCATTATTATTTTTTTCAGTTTACAAAGAACTTTTCACAACTAAAAATTATAGGCATACCTTAGACATATTGTGGATTCGGTTCCAGACCACTGCAATAAAGCGAATATGCAGTAAAGTGAGTCAAAGGAAGTTTTTGCTTTCCCAGTGCTTATGAAAGTTATTTTTACACTATGCTATAGTCTAGTAAGGGACAATAGCAGTATGTCTAAAAAACAATGTACATACCTTAATTAAAAAATATTGTGTTGCTAAATAATGCTAACCATCATCTGACCTTTCAGTGAGTTGTAATCTTTTTGCTGGTGGAGGGTTGTGCTGGCTGCTGACTGATCAGCATGGGGGTTGCTCAAGTTTGGGGTGACTGTGGCAATTTATTAAAATAAGACAGCAATACAGTTTGTTACATCGATTGGTTCTTCCTTTCACTAGAACACTTAGAGACCACTGTAGTGTTATTAATTGGCCTAATTTCAGTATTGTTGTGTCTCAGGTGATAGGCCCAGGAAAGACATGGAGACAGGGGAATGGCCAGTGGCAGTCAGAATCCACACAATATTTATGGATTAAGTTCATCATCTTCTATGGGCACATTCGTGATAGCCCCAAAACAATTACATAATAGCATGGAAAGATCACTGATCATAGGTTACCATAACAAATATAACAGGAATGAAAAAAGTTTGAAATATTGTAAGAATTACTACAATGTGACCCAGAGACAGGAAGTGAGCAAATGCTGTTGGAAAAAAATAGTACCAGCAGACTTGCTCAACACAGGGTCACCACAAACCTTCAATTCGTAAAAGAACGTAGTATCTGCAAGGAGCAACAGAGTGAGGTGAGCCTTGTTGTAAAGGGGAATGCTCTTTTAAATGCTGAACTCTTATATTTTCTTCGAAGATTAGGAAAATAAGCCAATTCCATTTCCTACCTCTAACATTTAACTATAATGACCACCTAAAAAGAATTTTGTCATCTGCATTTCCACATGAGGTGCAACTTGTAATAGGCAGTTGTAGCTAACTCCCACCTTCTAGGAGCATCACCCACACTTTTTCTGCTATCTCATACTTCTCATGAGGTTTTCAACTTTAAATAGAAGTTCTTAAGCACCCACACACATAACATATTATACTGGGCTGTCTGACAAATCTTATCGAGAGCACCAGATTACATCCTTTCTGGAAAGCAATTTGGTTAATCTGCATCAGAAACCCTTAAAAAAAAAACCTAGGTCCCTTGTCCCAGCAATTCCATTTCTGGGAAGCTATTCTACAGAAATAATCAGAGAATCAAATACACATCTATTTAAGCACGCCCATCTATGCAAGAAAATATTAACACTATCTCTAGGTGTGGGATTACAGGTAATTTTTACTTTTTTTTTTTTAAGATTTTGTTTTTATTTATTTGTCAGAGAGAGAGAGAGGGAGAGAACACAAGCAGGGGGAGTGGCAGGCAGGGGGAGAAGCAGGTTCCCTGCCAAGCAGGGAGCCCGACGCGGGACTCGATCCCAGGACTCTGGGATCCTGCCCTGAGCTGAAGGCAGACACTTAACCGACTGAGCCACCCAGGCGTCCTAATTTTTACTTTCTTCTTCACACTATCTCTCAGTTTCTAAAATTACATATATTTTCCTTATTAAATATAAGTATATATATATATATTTTTTAAGGTAAAAAGACCATTTTTTTCTAAAAGTTTATATCCATCAGAAGATAGTTTTTAGGAAGGCCATTGGTTCCAGTGTAAATGCTAAATTTCTGATCTCCATAAGAATGAAGTTTCTGAATACAAATCAACTTTATTATATATTTCTAAGAATCCTTCAACATTTCTTTATCAAAGCTCTATGAAGCCTTCAAGATGGTCTTTATTACATTACGGTTCCTTCCAGCAAGTTATCTATCATCTTGTAATTTGTGCAACTTTATATTGAGGTTTAAATTCCCACACCCCACACTAGATATGTGACCTAGAACAAGTTATAACCCCCTCTCTCAGTATTTTTAATCTCTAAAATGGAAACATTAGGACCTGCCTGATAGCATGGTTGTTTCAGTTGAGGTTTCAATGATAAAATGCACAAAAAGCATCTACAGATTATGTGACAAATAGCAAGCACTTATTACATGTCATTACCCATTGTTGTTTTGTATTATTATGCCAGATATGCATGCTCTCAAAAGTGATTTTTTGAGGATGTTCATATATAATGAAGCCTAAATGGCAGTCATATTCAGGATGTTATGACTGAGCTCAAGGCAGTAGAACACACAAGAAAGAACCAGCAAAAGGGGACCCACTGTACTACTTTACTTGACATGAATGCACAGGGATGCAAATGAAGTAGTGGAACCACAGATAGCTTTTCACTGAGACAGCAGTGAATGTTCCTTGGACTCTCACGTGGAAGAGTGTGGGTTATCTGAACATTAAAACAATTAATATATCTTTTATTTCCTGTTGTAGCATCCGCACCATCCTAACATTCTGAGACCATACAAATGCCTTCACTTGCAGCAGTCTTTTGGTTCCTGCACCTTCTGGAACGAGCAACCAAACAACATCACTCATTCTGTTCTTCAGAGATGCAGTCAATAAATCATGCATGAGAGCTATCCAAAAGAAACAAAAATTCATATGAAATCCTTTTTCAAGACAAACGAGCAACCAAACAACATCACTCATTCTGTTCTTCAGAGATGCAATCAATAAATCATGCATGAGAGCTATCCAAAAGAAACAAAAATTCATATGAAATCCTTTTTCAAGCCAATGTTTAAAATACAAGTGAGAGCTAGGTGAATCATTAGCTGCATAGTTGAGTCCAATAAACTTTCCTTCTTAATCATTCTACTCATGTTGAATTATGGCATCTTTCCCACTGAGGAAAGGTTGGATATTTCTTTGACTTCTTGAATTTCTTGTACCTGCGCCACTGTTAGTCACTGAAACCTCGGGGAGGAGGTCTTCATTATACTTTATATTATTCCTCCCAACATACACATGATGAGCTACTGTACTTGAACTCTTCCTATTTCTATTTCCACTGTCTATATTTTCCTTTTGATGAAATGTACCAAAGCCCTAAGGGAAACACTATCGTCTGGGAAAGGATACATTTAGATTTACAAGTAGAGAAGGTCTAGAACTTCTATATGCAGGGAATTTCTTTTTTTTTTTTAATTGAAGTGTAGCTGACGTACAATCTTATATTAGTTTCAGATGTACGACACAGTGATTCAACATTTATGTACATTATGAAGTAATCACCACGATAAATCTAGCCACCATCTGGCACCATACAAAGTTGTTACCATATTATTAACTATATTCTAAATAAAGGAATTTTCTAGGGAAATGTCACATATTTTTATATGACAGAGGGAAGTATGCTTATTGCTTTTTATACTGTTCACAGTGAATATACAATTATTCTTTAAAACAAAAGCAGTTTCATGCTACATGTGATAAATATGAGGTTCAGATATTAAATGTGAAAACTGAACTATTCCTGGAACCATATTGAAAAATCTGTAGTTTTTTGGTGCTTTATTGGCTAAACACTTAGTTAATTATTGTAATTAACTGAAAATTACTCATAAGGTAATTGAAAAGTAATATGGTGGCTTGAAGTGTAGGGATTGGAATGAAGCAGCTGTGGACACAACATGTAAAATGGGTAACCAAGAAATGCACAAACATCCAATGCGATATATTTTCTAACTAAACATATATGCATATACAGATGTGCATTTTCAATCTAGAACTTTTCTATTAACTACCATGTCTTAAATCTATAATCCTGGAAATAATGTAATTTTTTGAATATGCAAGAGCCTGTGTACACATTTGTTCATGCTTTCCCACTCTCAAGGGAAGATTTGCATTTTAAGCTTTATCTCCAAATGTACATAAAAAGCTTATTCTTTTAAGGGGTTTTGTCTCTCTCCAAAAGGGTTATTTGTTTCTGTGTCTACAATTTGTTTGATATTGTGGAAAGGACTTTGGATTGAGAGCAAGTGATCTATCACCTACTTAATGGTGACCTTCAGTAAGTTACTCAACCTCTCTGAACCCGTTTCATTCTTTGTTTTAAAGAATTACTCTAAACACAAGGCCCACAAAGCCTTTTTTTTTTTTTTTTGGCTGTTGTTTTAAAGTATAAAAGATTAATTTAGTGCTTTTGACAGACTTTTGATTGTAGAGGATGTATGGTATCAGCACTGACAGATCACACAGATACAAAGAACTCTAGCTTATGACAATATTAAAGGTTTATCCCAATTCTGCAGAACAGCATTTTAAAACATACCATGGGGGCCTTAGAGCAGCATGCTTCAGATAGAGATTCTCCAGACGTTGAAATGCCAAAAACCTAACACCTCTGTATTGACTCACATACTTTAGTCCATTGTCACAGAGCATTTCCTATTAAAACCAATGATGGAGTATTGCACATGCACCTCGCCCAGCAGCGCCACACTCACCAGATGATTCTGGGCTGCCTGTAGGCCAGGGCAGAGCAGATAACACCTGTCGACACCCCTCTCTGACAGATGGTTCACAGTCTCAGACCAACCCTTCAGTCACAGTGATAGTGGAAGGAGAAAAGGGGGATCACTTTTTCACCAGTGTAGAAATGGGGAGGGGAAAGTAGCTTGCAAACAAAATGTGAATCAGTGTGATAAAATGATGCCGGGGTCAGCTGGGCTTTCAGTGAACAAAAAACCAGCAGCTCTTAACAATCAGCACCGTTCACCTGGACAGCCCTGATGTTCCGGTCCCGTCCAGCAGACAGCCTGACCATTGTACTTCTTTCTGACTGTCCCCTAATGTCTGTGCATTGGCAATGCATTGGAAGATGATGTATATCCGATATATTCCCATGAAATAAACTGCCAGCAAACTTTGTAGCTTTTTAACTATTGAAAAAGAGATTAAAAACTTTTGTTTAAGTCATGCACAAATTATGGACTGTGCTTCTTATTTTTAGAAATCATTCCTTAGCTTTAAAATTTTCAAAGAAAAAACCTGAGGTACTGGTTAAGTCCCCATGTAAATGTGTTCTCTTCTCTCCATGCTGCCAGTAAGCCAAATCAAAAGCCATAAAAAAAAAAAGTGCTTAATAATGTGTGTAGATGAGAAAGTGATTTACTTACAGATCAAAGTCTTTGCTTCATGCAGCTACCAAACCTTTTCATTCTATACCTGGAACTTATATTACACTATATGTTAATAAACTAAAATTTAAATTAAAACTTGGAAAAAAAAGTCACCCTTTTTCTTTGTTATGGAATTCAGGGATTGTAAAAATAAAAATAAAGGTTTTGTTGTATTTTTGATGCTGGCATGAGGATTTTTTGTCCACTTTTTTTCATATATCTGTGTATAAAAAAATTCTGTCCATTGTTTACTATGAGACTAGTGTTAACGTTTTGCCGTAAACAAAATAATTTATATTACTTGATAAACTATTGTAAATTTTAAGAGGTTTCTTTACCTCAACTAACTTAAAGTAATGGACCAATAAATCTTTAAAAAAAATTACCAGGCCAATACAGCTTCATAAGGATTAGACGATATGATGCTAGTGATAGGGCTCTGTCAACTGTGGAGTACCATGTACATGTAGGGCATAGTTTAACTGTTTTGTCAAAGAGGCTGAAGGAGATATTTAGGGTCAAGGCAGCTTTCAGAATGGTCCTAAGAAAACGCCATGGAATAGTATGGGTCCCATGTTACTCAGTGCACCAGTGTTTTATGCTGGTGCTGCTGATGAGAGATCCAGAGAATGAAGGTATGGTTCCAAATGCACACATCACAAGAGTGGGCATAAAATCCTACTGGTTGCCCAGAGGCCCGTATTCACCTCCAACCCTCCTTCCTCCCAGGCTATGGGTAGCAAGTGGAGAGTAGGACATAGGTGGGCATGTCACTCTACTCACAGAGTGGCACAGTCCTCCATGGGGTACCTGTGGGGAAGTTGGGGGTAGGTACCTTCTGCACCCAGCCCTGGATTGGCACTGGTGGGAAAGGAGGCAGCTTAAAATCAAAGTATGAAAATGTATCCTGATAAGCCTATAAGGGTGCACATGGTCACGGTGTCCTGCTGGTCTCCAGCAATGAAAATTTTGACTCTAGAAGCCAAAATTTCCATTTTGCTGGTCTCCTTTAAAAAAACATAGCTGTGTTGGGCGCCTGGGTGGCTCAGTTGGTTAAGCAACTGCCTTCGGCTCAGGTCATGATCCTGGAGTCCTGGGATCGAGTCCCGCATCGGGCTCCCTGCTCGGCGGGGAGTCTGTTTCTCTCTCTGACCCTCTCCCCTCTCATGCTCTCTCTCACTCTCTCTCAAATAAATAAATAAAATCTTAAAAAAAAAAAAAACAGGGCAAGAGTCATGAAAATAGTAAGCAAATAACAAATTAAGAATACGACAAAAATCGGGGCGCCTGGGTGGCTCAGTTGGTTAAGCGACTGCCTTCGGCTCAGGTCATGATCCTGGAGTCCTGGGATCGAGCCCCACGTCTGGCTCCCTGCTCAGCGGGGAGTCTGCTTCTCCCTCTGACCCTCCCCCCTCTCATGCTCTCTCTATCTCATTCTCTCTCAAATAAATAAATAAAATCTTTTAAAAAAAATATAGCTGTGAATGTACATAACTTGCACTGACTTTTGGCCAGCCCCAAAAAGCTGAGCAAACTGAAGAAAATTTTCAGTTTGCAGAGAAATAATTACATGTTGATGGTGTAACTAATAGCTCTGATACAATGACACAGCTCCTCCTGAAATAGTAAATAAGCAAAAAGGAGAAATAGGATCGATCTCTTAATTAACCCTTTGCCATTTTACAAATCACATAAGCTGATTTAGGATTAGAAAGAAAGGTCATTTTGACAGAACCATTAGAAAATCACTCAGAAGTTGAAGCAGAGTGAGAGTAAGTCTGTATTTGAAAATTGTATTTCTTAGACGCTTGACTATTTAATTGTTAGTAAATGATTATTGCACAAGTGACCTCTACTAAGTGTTCCCTGAAAATGTTAAAGTAACAATTTAATTGAAGTACATTAAGTTCTATTTGTCAAATACCTAATGATATTCAGGAAATGGGTCACCGAATAAAAAAAGAAACCAAAATTAGTGAGGCAAGAATAAAAGCAGAATGGGAACATGAGACTTGGGGCCAAACACAGTTTTGATGAGGTTAAATGGTTGTATATGTGGCCTTGGTTTGCTCATTTTATTCACTTGGGACCCAGTGTCCAGACGACCATCTGCACAATCCTGTCAGAATCAAGAGAACCCAGAAGTTGCTTAATAATTCACAAAGTTGGGACGCCTGGGTGGCTCAGTCAGTTAAGCGTCTGCCTTCGGCTCAGGTCATGATCCCAGGGTCCTGGGATCGAGTCCCACGTCGGGCTCCCTGCTCAGCGGGGAGCCTGCTTCTCTCTCTGCCTGCCGCTCCCCCTGCTTGTGCTCTCTCTGACAAATAAATAAAATCTTTAAAAAAAGATTTTAAAGATAAATAAAAATAAAAATAAATAAATAAAAAGTAAAGAGGAGTTTGACAAAGAAAATGGAGGGAGAGTCCCAGACAGAGGGCTCAGCCTGAAAGAGCAGAATATGTTCAGGGTATTATAATCATTTAGTATTGCTGACCTGCAAACTTTAAGATGGGCAATGTGTGGGGCCAGGTAACAGTGATTCCTGAATTCTTCAAAGGAGCTTTAGATTTTATCCTCTGGGCCATGGGAGCTTTACTGAAATTTTCTGAGCAGAGGGGTGATGGATCACAACACATTAGTAACTCCTTCTTGCAGC
Organism: Mirounga leonina; assembly: GCF_011800145.1. Classification (NCBI taxonomy): domain Eukaryota; kingdom Metazoa; phylum Chordata; class Mammalia; order Carnivora; family Phocidae; genus Mirounga; species Mirounga leonina. Next base: position 55,196 of record NW_023270323.1, read on the forward strand.
CCTGGGGAGGGGACATTAGAAGTGGGGGGTGAGGAGAGTAAGGAGGCTTTCACTAGGTAGAGGCAAGAGAGAATGGAACCTGTTCTAGGACAGTGTTAAAGGGGAAAGAATGCATCAGATAAATGAGATATTCTTAGGGAGTACAAGTGACTTGGCAGCAAGACTGCGAGAGTGCAGGACGCACAGTAGATGGAGGTGACAGAAGGTATTCACAAGATGTCCAGTAAGTAGACATGAGATGTGAGGTCCAAGATGGCACAGGAGATGAGGTGGTCATTTCCTCATTCCCCAGTCAGACCAGGCAGAGGTAATAGTCAAAAGCATGAAAATAAAAACAATTTTTGAGAGCAGAGGACTGGTGTTGGGATGTGTCCCCACCTTTAGGGTGAAAAAAAGGAAGTTCTGCGAAGAGGAGAGAAAAGCAGCAGCCAGTAAAGATAGGAAGACAATGAGGAGACACTGGGTTATGAAGGCCAGAGATTTGAGGAGAGAGCTCCCTTTTACCTCTGAAAGTGGCAGTTCTAGAAAAAGGAGAGTAGGAGAAGTAAATGGCATAAGCAAAGAAACTCAAGAGTTGAGCTATAAGGGAAAAGAGGCCCGTATGATCAACTTTAAAAGGTTGGACAAGTAGACTATAATAGCAGTAGCAACAGAGGGGAGAGGAAGTTCTTTTTAAGGAACAATGAAGAATAATGAGGAAGATCTCTAATATGGAATTAATCTTCCCCATAATTTATGCATATGGGGAAATGCTTTCCAAATTCCAAACAATCTAAGAGGGAACTTCTAAAATATGATGTGTGAACTGGACATTACTTGTAGCAGCCATCTTAGTAATTTCACCTTGCAAGTTCATGGGCTGATTGTTAATAACTGTAAGTTGAAACTTTGGAATGTGAGATATTAACACCCAAATTAAAAATTAATAAATAAGATGGCTGGTTATTATAGTAGTAACCAACCCAGTCCACCTTCTGTGTGTGTAACAGTGTATGGCAGTTTATACATATGGAAAGTAATACTTACATCCTAGGATAAAAGCACAAGATTTAGATTATTTTGGTGTTGCTGGGAATGCTTTCTGCTATCCCAGGCAACAGCACCCTCACTGTAAGCGTTGTTAAGGGTGGTATACATTTGAAACATGAGTCCAGGATGGTGGGTAAATAACTAGGTAGACAGGAAGATGTTGGGAGTCTGAATATAGATTTTGGATGTGAGGAAAAAAAGGTTACCCATTCCCTTGGGCATTCCAGTTACAACACTACAATGCAACTCAGTAACTACCTGTCCCACAGGTAGCCTCATGAAGACCCTAAGTGAAGATGCACAATTTTCATTTGTCAACTAAGCATCAATCCTTATGAGTTCTTGAATCTTACAAATTTTTATTAGAGTGAGATGTTTCACATAAAATAGACCAAGGAACTTCCAAGGAAGGGCTCTTTTTAACTCTGATTTTTACATACATACTTTGTCTTCTTCTGCTGATTCTCCTCTTGTCTCCTTTCAAGGGCTTATGTGATTACTTTGTTCCACCTAAATAATCCAGAATAATCTCCCTACTTTCATGTCAAATGCTCAATAAACTTGATTACAACTGCAAGTCCCCCTTTTCCCTGTAATATATTCACCAGCATGGTAACACATTCAGTTTCTGGGGATTAGAATGGGACATCTTGGCAGGGGCACATTTTTAAAATTTAAAATTCTGCCTACCACAGCTCACGTGTGCACAAAAAATTCATTCCACTGTTATTTTTCATGACTGCGGGGCAGGGGCAACTATTAAACAAAACTATTAAACAAAAATCACTAAAATGAGAAATCTCCAAGATCTATTGTTAAGTAAAAAAGTAAGACCTACAAAGAAAGTAAACACTATGTTAGCCTTTATATTTTGAAATGGGTTATATCTCTGAAAGATACCACTGATAAGAATGCAAACTACACTTTTGTGTAAGTTTAAATGTTTTACCATATGTATGTGTACTTTTTAAAAACTAAAAGTAAATTTAAAAATCCCAAATCCTATAAGGGTTTTTAACTAAAAACATGAAACAGGGGCGCCCTAGGTGGCTCAGTCGGTTAAGCGTCTGCCTTGGGCTCAGGTCATGATCCCAGGATCCTGGGATCAGTCCTGGGATAGAGCCCCACAATGGGGCTCTCTGCTCAGTGGGGAGTCTGCTTCTCTCTCTCCCTTTGCCTGCCACCACCCCCAACCCCGCTTATGCAGGTTCTCTCTCTGAGAGAATAAATAAAATCTTTAAAAAAAAAACATGAAACAAATTTCTCTACAATAATAGACAATGGGTCAGTCAGTAAGTCCATCACAAGCAAGTTATTCTAATCTTTTTCTTATACTTTGCACATTACTAGAGAAACCTGCCTGCCTTTGGTCTCATCGCCAAGAAGAAAGGATTGATATAAAACACAGGGGAGAGCAAACAGACACTCTTTGCTGCCTGATAAAGAAGCTTATTCTATGAGCATGTGGTATCCATACTATTTTAAATCTAATCCCTCACAGCAGAAGTGGTGTAGAAAATATAAAATGCGACTTGGCTCAATGGCTATATAACAAAATCATTTGGCTTCAAGAGGAATTTATAGGAAGGCAAGCTCCTTGAGATTCAGTTGCTGAGCCCAGGGCTAGACACAGGTGCTGAAGACATCCTCACTTTTCCTAAGTAGTTGGTATTTTCCACAAAATCAAGCACCATTAAATGTGGAAATAATTCTCAGTTGTCATATTTTCTTGGGTGTCTTGTTGAAGTCCTGAAAGCCAGCCATCTCTTTACTTAGAAAAATAATAACCTAATAAACACTTTTGCTCTTTAGGAGATAAAGTTATCACACTCTTTCTACTGCATGTGGAGAATGTGCCTCTTGCCTTAATCCTGGGGACAATCTTTGTATACAAATCAAGTAAGGTTTTACTAATATTTTCTTTTTGAAACATTCAATTTCCTTAGAAGGAATCTAAGCTTTCTAATTTGAAATAAAAATTTGGGGGTTTTTTGTCTATGACAGTCGGAATCCAGCCTGATGTCTGATGGTACTAGTAGGTTTACCTTCAAGGGAAAACCAGTGTATCACTTTGCAAATACAAGCACCTTCTCTGAATAAGCAGTGATAAAAGAAATCTCGGTTGCCAAGATTGATGCAGTTGCACTTCTGGAGAAAGTATGCCTAGTTAGCTGTGGTTTTTCCACTGGGTATGGTGCTGCAATCAAGACTGCCAAGGTGAGGAGCATTTAATACCCAGTATGAATGGAAATCTTGGTCGATGGAGAGGAAAATCCTCATGCATCTGGGCATGTCTGATCATACAACCTCAGGAAGAATCACAAACCTGCCTCTAAACAACCCTGAGTTTTTTACTGTCTAGTCATCCCATGCTCCCCTTCAATATCTTTCCCATTCCCTTTTGGTCAGTAGTAAGTAGCAAATCAAGTCTGGATGCCAGTCACAACTGGAGATATCAGGAATTCCTGGAAGTTAAACAGAACACAGTTGGCAAAATTACTGTGTTCTTCCACATGCCAGTTCATTTTCTTTTTTTTATTCAACAAACATTTATGGAGCCATTCACTGCTCCAGGGGCTGACACTCAGCAGCTAACAAAACTCACCGAGCTGTTATTCTGTTGTATAATGTATCAGGTGATAATCAAGTGTTCATAAAAATAAAAGGATAGTAAAAAGACCAGGTGATGGAGGAGATGTTGCTATATAAGACAAATTGGTCAGGTAATCCCACTCTGATTGAGTGGGTTACTGTTAAACTATTGTTTTTGAGACATCCTCCAGCTACTTTCTTTAAATATCTATTGAATTGCAATACTTTGTTTTCCCCCAAAATCCGTTAATCCCAATCCTATATAGAGAAATAGGACAGAAGGGGTTCAATCTGAATTACTCTCATTTTGGACCCCCCCCAAAAAAATTAGCCTTTGCCTTCATAAGGCATTGACCTTATAAGTGATGCAAAGTTTTCCAAAGGAAAAGAGAAAGTAAGGGCTGCAGGAAGATGAGGATGGTTTTTAAAAACTCAAAAATAACTGGAATCAAATAAATACTATGGTAATAAGTCTTAAGATTTGATGAAATTTCATTAAACTGCTTCTACTAATGTTAATTCCCAGAAATTAAAACTGTATTTACAGGTAGTTTTTTGCTCCTCTAGCAAAAAGTATTCCACATCTAGAAATACCCTCAGAAACCAAAACTCTCTAGTTACAATGAGTTTTATCTGAAAATGTCCTTTGCTTATATCTCATAAAAAGTATATACAGACTTGGGTCTTTCCAACTGAGTAAAGGCACATGTTTCCCTTTGCTTTTGTTTTCTGCCTTCATGTGCTCAGGTGACCCCAGGCTCCACCTGTGCGGTGTTTGGCCTTGGAGGGGTCGGCCTGTCTGTGATCATAGGCTATAAAGCAACGGGAGCAGCCAGGATCATTGGGGTGCACATCAACAAAGACAAATTTGAGAAGGCAAAAGAAGTCGGTGCCACTGAGTGCATCCACCCACAGGACTTCAAGAAACGCATCCAAGAAGTTTTATTTGATATGACAGGTACTGGTGTGGAATTTTGCTTTGAGGCCATCGGAAATCCAGAAACTGTGGTATGTGATTTTTCCAGAGGGAAAATAACCAATGCTTGTGTCAGTCATAAGCTTAGATTTTAATTGGATGAAAATTCTAAAATTCCCTCCACTTTTCCTCTAAATTATTTAATCTTCCTTGTGCCCCATGACATCCCAGCTGGTATCCTCTGTCCACTCCTACAAATCTATTCACCATTCCAAACACTGAACTCCCATGCTGAGATTTCTTCTTCCACTGTTCCATCATGCCATTCCTTCAAATAAGACGACAACCTCCAACAGACAGTACAGAAAAGCTTTGTAAAGAATTCTCACTGAATTATTTCATAAGCAACAACCTGGTAACTATAAATTCCAAGCCAAAAGATTTAAGCAAGATAAGGATAGTATTGGATCAACAACCTATAAAGGAATGAGCTTTGCACTTTGAGCAATCTTTCACAGTAGACCTGAGTGAGCTTCCAAAGAAAATATTAACCAATTTGATTAGATGGATTAACTTCAAAAATGAAGCAAGCAGTAGTTGTTTTTCCAGCGGAACATGGTTTATATAAGAATATAAATGGAGAGGGAGTTATTTCACAATCTGAGACTTGCTTTCTTTGGGGATTTGTAGAAATAATGTACTATTGGATTGCATGGCTCTATCTCTAGTTAGCTGTATGAAAACCCAATAACTGTCTCTTTTAACCTGAGTGCTTTCCTCAGCTTACAAAATGTTTTCATTCTCCCTACAACATGAACTCCCTCGTGTGTAAAATGGTATAACCAAACCTTTCTCACAATCTTTCCTGCAGACAGTCTTGTCTGAGAAATAGCCTTTGAAAATAACTAATGGGAACATGTCTGTTTATCACTCTGTTAATACAAGATGTTATACAACTACAAAGCTGTACTCCTCGATGTCTAAAAGAAAAAGTCAATTCTAACAAACCACCCATGTCAGTAATGGCTCTCATAAAAATTAATACTATTGTTGTTGTTGTTATTACCACCATGGGTGTGTTTAGTATTTTCATTTTTTTAATTTCCATTTATTGAGTCCTAAAGTGCCAGGTATTATACTAGGCAGCATGCAATGTCTTATTCATGTTTCAGCTAATCCTTGTAAGATAAATGTTATTTTCAAATGAGGTCAGGGAGCATCAGAAAAGATCACAGACCATTTAAAAGCTAATCTGAGATTAGGTCCAACTCTTAAGGACATCTTTTAACCCTTGCATTGTCTTACAACAGGAAGCTGCCCTGGCCTCCTGCAATGAGAGCCACAGGTCTGTGTGATTGTTGGGCTCTTGGCAGGTGTCCAACTCAACATCAGTGGCTTGTTGTTCCTCTCAGGACGTTCTTTGAAGGGAACTGTTTTTGGAGATATGGATGAAGCAGGGAAAAGTGGAAATGCATGAGGTTTTAGAGGTGGTAAATAGAGAAATGTGTCATAAATGCTTAAGAAGGAACATCAAACAAGAACTTTAGATTACAGTTTTTGTTTCAACACATAAATATCCAAGATAAGGAGATGGATATTAGATGTATACAGTTACTTATTTTTAAATTTTATTTTATTTAAATTTACAGTTACTTCTTGGTAAGTTTTTTTTTTTTTTTTTAAGATTTTATCTATTTATTTGAGACAGAGAGAATGAGAGAGACAGAGAGCACATGAGAGGGGGGAGGGTCAGAGGGAGAAGCAGGCTTCCTGCTGAGCAGGGAGCCCGATGCGGGACTCTATCCCGGGACTCCGGGATCATGACCTGAGCTGAAGGCAGTCGCTTATTTTCTTGGTAAGTTTTTTATTGATTCGTAAAGCAACAGGTGTCCAAAGTTTAATGCAAATTATAAGTTGAAAAGAAAAGGCAATACTGTTATCAATAACTATACTTCAATTGAGTTATATATCTGCCAAGTGGATTCTTTGAAGAATATACTGAATCACTGTTCAACTAATGTTAAGTCTTATCTGAGACAACTGAGTTTTCGTTACATCAACTCAAAGATATGAAACATAATGGATTCGTGAGTGAAAAATACTACTGATAAAAAGCAAATGAGAATTATTTCCAGAAAAAAATTTTTTCATAGAATCCTTTGATTTTCCATTTTTTAAACCTGTCTTAGAACTTGCATTTTAATAGGCTTTAGAAGAGGGTTTATTGAGAAAGTTAAGAAACTAGAAAACTAAATAAATCTGCTTAGGATTCTGGGCTCATAAGCAAGTAATCTACTATTTAAGAAGAAATGTATTTACCCAGAGATTTTGGACAACCTGAATTTTGGGGCAAAAGAGATAAGGATTAGGAACTATATGAATTATTTGACTAGTGAGCTATCTGTGGTCTCCAAATTAGCTATAGCAGAGCAGTGTATTGTTACAGACACTAGGAGTCTTACCCAATTCATTCATGAAGAGTAGATAAATGGCAGGACCAGCAAAAACAAATACATAAATAATCCAGTTTATAATTTTCAGTTCTTCCATTTGGGATAACTGGATACAACCACTGCTTTTTCCCTCTATTATACATGGTAATTATTGATTCCAAACACACATACTCAGCTAACTCTTGCAAAATAAGATCACAAATATTTTAAATAATTCTCATAAACTACTTCACTGGCCACTTAAGCATTCATATAACAATTATTACATGAATCCTACCTTCCACAGACAGTATAATCCTCTGGGTCAATAGTTTTCAAATAACGACAATATTTAAGAAAGGCAGGATACAAGATGGCAGTATAGGGAGATCCTAAACTCATCTCCTCCCACAGACACACCAAATCTACAGCCACACATGCATCACTTCCCTCTGAAAAGATCTAAAAACTGAAAACTAGATGAAATGCTCTATACAACAAAGGATAAAAGGATCATATTGCAATGGGGAGAAGAGGCAGAGACATGGTCTTGCAAAACCCCACCCCTGGTGCAGTGATACACAATAGGATGGATCTCAGCAGACAGGGGCTTGTCCCTGAAGAACAAAGGGTTGATGCCCTACAGTAGGCACCCTGGCCCCTGGGATTTGCACAAGGATGAGATAAGCCCCCAGAATGTCTGGCTTGGAAAACCAACCAGGGCTGACATTAGGTGGGGGGCGCTAAGTGCTATAGGGAACTGAGATTCCCTTCTTAGAAGGCTCATGTATGATCTTGCTCACCCCAAGACCCAGTGAAAAATCAACAGTTTGAAAAGTGCCTAAACTATATATGAGGGAGATTCATTTGCTAATCTGGGGTCATCAGCAGGAAGGGCAGGGGCCAGCTGAGAAGCTTCCCAGTGATGGAGGCACTGGCCGATGCCATTGTTGTACTCTCCACAAAACTGCTAGCATAGGTGAGCAAGCTTGGATATGGCACACTCCCATGGCACTTACTGAGGCCAGAGGGCCCAAGTGATTGTAGTGCTTCCCTGTTCCTTCGCTGGGGCAGGAAATCATGAATGGAGTTCTTCTGGTACCCAGCTAAAGTCTGTGAGCATAGGCGGTTGCGACACTCCCCTGCCCCTGACTGAGGCTGGCAAGCACAAGCAGTCCAGCATTTTCCTGCTTCCAGCCTAAAGGCTGCATGCAGAGAGACAAGGCACTCTCCTGCTGGCACTGCTGAGGCCCACAGATACATGGAGTCAAGACATTTTCCCACTGCCTTTCTGAAACCAGTGAGCATGCCCTACCCTTTCACTCCACCTGGCTAAAACCAATAGGAACAAACAATCAAAAACAAGGGATTCTCCTTGATCACCTAGTCTTTGTGGACAAGAAGGATAGCATTCCAGAGCTCTACAAATATGTAACAATCAGAAATACAGTTCTTGGCAAACTACCACCCCTAGGTAGACAATAGACTGAAACACAACCACAGTCCTCCTGTGAAAAAAGCCTATTTATTTAACCTGGTACTCTAGCCTGAGGGATAGGCTTCAGGTTTCTCTTACATCTAGAGGCTAAGGAGGCACTCTCAGGAAATATAAGCAAGAAGATATCATCCTTCTGTACCTCCCTGGCATTGATACAGCTCAAAAAGATTTCCCAGAAAGGAGCTTATACACTCATCTAAAGCCCTGATTCTTGCAAATGTCACCTACAGTACACCTCTGGACCTCTTGCGCTGGAGGCCACAGAGATTATAATTGCAGCTCCACTCATCTATAGATATTTGCATACTTTAAAAGGTGTTGCCTGAGAGTCTGGCTTCCAATCAGTCTGAAATTAGTGCTAATGAAATTCCTCCTGTTGGGTCACTGACAGGCTTGGTACAACCTCAACAACAGGAGCACATCAAGAATAAATGAACTGTGTATATTTTGCATTTAATTCCGTTTGAAATTCTTCTATAAATAACTTCGGACTATCAAAAAAAAAAAAAAGACTAAGTCAAGTAGTTTAGACAACCACAATGGTTTGAGAAATAAAAAAGAGCTAGGGAAAGGTTGAACAAGAAGGATCATCACCTAAACAAGGCCATTCCTTCAACGAGAGAGGCAGCTGTTTCACCTAATATACAGGAACATAGAGAGTCAAGAAAAAGGAGAACACAGAAATATGTTCCAAACAAAAGAGCAAGACCAAACCTCAGAAAAAGACCCTAATAAGGATAGATCATCTTAAATATAAATGGATTAGGGGCACCTGGGTAGCTCAGTCATTGAGCTTCTGCCTTCAGCTCAGGTCATGATCCCAGGGTCCTGGGATCGAGCCCCACATCGGGATCCCTGCTCAGCAGGAAGCCTGCTTCTCCCTCTCCCACTCCTCCTGCTTGTGTTCCCTGTCTCACTGTCTCTCTCTCTCTGTCAAATAAATAAATAAAATCTTTAAAAAAATAAATAAATAAAATAAAATAAATAAATATAAATGGATTAAATTCTCCAATCAAAAGACATGGAGTGATTGAAGGGATATAAAAGAAAAAGAAAAAGATAAATCTATATGTACCACCTAGAAGAGACTCACTTCAAAGGTTAGAACATACAAAAGAAAGTAAAGGGATAGAAAAGATATTCCATGCATAAGAAGAAAGCTGGTGTAGCTATATTTATAGCAGATAAAACAGAGTTTAAAACAAAGACTGTAACAAAAGACAAAGAAGGACACTACATAATGATAAAGTGGTAAATCGACGAAGGAGATATTAACATTTATAAATATATATGCACCTAACATAGGAGCAAGAAAATATGTAAAGCAAATATTGACATACTTAAAGGGAGAACTGACAGCAATACAATAATAAGTAGGGGATGTTAATACCCCACTTACATCAATTGATTATCCAGACAGAAAATCAATAAAGAAACACTGGCCTTAAGTAACACATTAAGTCCGATGGACTTGATAGAGAACATTCCATCCAAATCAATAAAATACACATTCTTCTCAAGTACAAGTGGAACATGCTCCAGGACAGATGGTACATAGGCCACAAGACAACTTAAGAAGACTGAAATCATATCAAGCATTTTTCCAACCACAATGGTATGAAACTGGAAATCAATTACAAGAAGAAAACTGGAAAAACTACAAAAATGTAAAGATGAAACAGTATGTTACTGAACAATTATTGGGTCATATTAGAAATCAAAGGAGAAATCAAAAATACCTAGAGATAAATGAAAACAGAAATACAATATACTAAAATCTAAAAAATATGTAGCAAAAATTCTAAGAGGAAAGTTCATAGCAATACAGACCAACTTCAAGAAACAAAAAAACTCAACCAATTAACTTTATATCGAAGGGAACTAAAAAAGAAGAACAGAGCCCAAAATTAGTAAAAGGAGTTAAATAATAAACATAAGAAAGGAAATAAATGAAATAGAGACAAAAAATATAGGAAAAATCGGTTGGGCATCCAACTCTTGATTTCAGCTCAGGTCATGATCTCAGGGTCGTGGGATTGAGTGCAGCATCAGGCTCCATGCTCAGTGGGGAGTCTGCCTGACATTCTCCCTCTCCTTCTCCTTCTGCCCCTGCCCCTGCTCCTAATCTCGCTCTCTAAAATAAATAAATTTTTTTTAAAAAAGAAAAAAAAAATCAATGAAACTAAGAGCTGGTTCTTTGAAAAGATAAACAAAACTGATAAACCTTTACTAAACTCACCAAGAAAAAAGAGGTAGGGCCCAAATAACCAAAATCAGAAATGAAAAAGGAGAAGTAAGTGATACCACTGAAATACAAAGAATCACAAGAGACTACTCTGAACAATTATACACAAATTGGACAAGCTAGAAGAAATGGATAAATTCCTAGAAATTTATACTCTTCCAAAACTGAATCATAAAAAAATAGAAAATCTGAATAGAATGACTACTAGAAAGGAGACTGAATCAGTAATTAACCTCCCAACAAACAAAAGTCCAGGACCAGATAACTTCACTGGTGAATTCTAACATTTAAAGAAGAATTAATACTTAAGCTTCTCAAACTCTTTCAAAAAAAAATGAAAATAATAGAAAGCTTCCAAACTCATTTTACAAGGCCAGCATTACTCTCATACCAAAACCAGGCCAGGACACCACAAAAAAATTACAAGTCCATATCTCCAATGACCACAGCTGTGAAAATCCTCCACAAAATATTAGCAAACTGAAACAATGATACAATAAAAGGACCACACAACATGATCAAGTGGGATTTATTCCAGGAATGCAAGGATAGTTCAATATCTGCAAATCAACTGATATGATACACCCTATTAACAAAACGAAAGATAAAAATTACATAATCATTTCAATAGATGCAGAGAAAGCATTCTACAAAATTCAATATCCATGCATGATGAAAAACTCTCAACAAAGTAAATATAAAGGGAATGTATCTCAACATAATAAAGACTAATATGACAAAGCCAGAGCTACTATCATATTCAAAAATGGAAAGTTATAAGTTATTCTTCTAAAATCAGGAACAAGACCAGGATGCCCACTATCCCCACTTTTATTTAATATAGTATTGGAAGACTTAGCCACAATTTGGCAATCCAAATTGGAAAGGAAGAAGCTAAACCGTCACTATCTGCAGATGACATGATGCTAAATACAGGAAATTCTAAGGATTCCACCAAAAAACTGTTAGAACTAATAATTAATTCAGTAAAGTTAGAGGATACAAAATTAACATACAAAAATCTGTTGTTTCTATACACTAATAATGAACTATCAAAAAGAGAAATCAAGAAACAATCACATTTACAATTATAGAATAAAATACCTACCAGTAAATTTAACCAAAGAGGTAAAAGATTTGTACACTGAAAACTATAAAACACTGATGAAATAAATTGAAGAAGACACAAATTAATGGTAAGATAATCCACGTTGATGGATGGAAAAAAAAAAAAGTAGTATTATTAAAATGTCCATAGTACCCAAAGCAATCTATAGATTCAATGCAATCACTATCAAAATTCTAATGGGTATTTTTCACAGAACCAGAACAAATAATCCTAAAATTTGCATGAAACCATAGAAGATCCCAAATAGCTAAAACAATCTTTTTCTTTTTTTTTTTTTTTTATTTATTTGACAGAGAGAGACACAGCGAGAGAGAGAACACGAGCAAGGGGAGTGGGAGAGGGAGAAGCAGGCTTCCCGCTGAGCAGGGAGCCCGATGTGGGGCTTGATCCCACAACCCCGGGATCATGGCCTGAGCCGAAAGCAGACGCTTAACGACTGAGCCACGCAGGCACCCCAGCTAAAACAATCTTAAGAAAGAACAAAGTCAGAAATATCACACTCCTTAATTTCAAGCTATATTAAAAAGCTATAGTAATCGAAAAAGTATGGTATAGGCATAAAAACAGACACATAGATCAATGGAACAAAACAGAGTGTCCAAAAAATAAACCCATGCTCATATGGTCAATTAATTTAGGACAAAGGAGACAAGAATATGCAATAGAGAAAGAACAGTGTCTTCAATAAATGGTGTTGGAAACACTGGACAGCTACATGTAAAAAATAAAACTGGACCATTATCTTCTATCATATATAAAAAAAATTCAAAATGGATTAAAGACTTGAATATAAGACCCGAAACCACAAAACTCCTAGAAGAAAACATAGGCGGTAAACTCCTTGACACTTGACATCATAGTGTTTTGTTTCATTTTATTTTATTTTATTTTTTGGATCTGACTCCAAAGACAAAAGAAACAAAAGCAAAAATAAACACATGGGACTACATCAAACTAAAAAGTATCTCACAGCAAAGGAAACCATCAACAAAATGAAAAGGCAACCTACTGAATAGGAGAAAATATTTGCAAATCATATATCTGATAAAGGGTTAATATCAAAATATATAAAGAACTTATACACTTCAACAAAAAAAAAATCAAACAATTCCATTCAAAAAAATGGGCAGAGGATCTAAATACACATTTTTTCCAAAGGAGACAAACAGCTGGCCAATAGGCACATGAAAAGATGCTCAACATCACTCATCATCAGAGAAATGCAAATCAAAACCACAATGAGATACTAGCTCATACCAGTCAGAATGGCTAGTGTCAAAAAGACAAAAGTAACAAGTGTTCACAAGGATGTGGAACAAAGGGAACCCTGTGGCACTGCTGGTGGGAATGTAAATTGGTACAGCCACTGTGGAGAACAGTATGGAGGCTCCTCAAAAATTAAAATAGACCTACCGTATGATGCAGCAATTCCAGCAATTAAAACACTAATACAAAAAGATATAGACACACTTAGATTCATTGCAGCATTATTTACAATAGCTGAGATGTGGAAACAACGTAAGGTTCTGTCGGTGAATGAATGCATAAAGATGTGGTATATACATACAATAAAACGCTGTTCAGCCAAAAAAAAAAAAAAAGAATGAAATTTCGATATTTTCATTATCATTTATGGACCTTGTGGCTATTTTGCTAAGTGAAATAAGTCAGAGAGAAAAAAACAAATACCATATGACAAATGAAACAAACAAAACAAAACCCAGACTCACAGATACAGAGAACAGATCTGTGGTTGTTGGAGGAAAGGGAGGTTGGGGGTGCAAAATGGGTAAAGGGGATTAGCAAGTACAAACTCCCAGTTATAAAATGAATAAGTCACGGTGATATAATGCATAGCACGGGGAATACAGTCAATAATAATAGTGTATTAACTTTGTAAGGTGGCACATAGTAACTAGACTTGTGATAACCATTTCACAACGTATACAAATGTCAAATCACTGTTGTATAACTGCAACCAATATCGTATGTCAATTTTACCTCAAAAAATTTAGAAAGTACGAGTGACAGTGTTGGCCAAGAGGCTAAACTTCCTACAATGTACACAATGAAGAACTTTCCCCACCCAAAATGCCATGCCATTTTTGAGAAACACTGCCCCACCTAGTGTATAGTCCTGGACCCTTTCTTAAAAAACAACTGGAAGTATTTCTCATATATATATGAAAATGCTTTATAGATCACCAAGCAAAAGATAATAACTAAGAATAGATCTTCAAAGTTGTCTTCACAAGAAAAAAAGAATTTGTAACTGTGCATGGTGATGGATGTTTACTAGCTTAGTAGTGATCATTTCACAGTACATACAGGCATCAAATCATTATGTTATATACCCAAAACTAATATGTTATATGTTAATTATATCTCAACTTTTTAAAAAGATAAAAAACAAATAGAAAAATACACTAGCCATTCGTGTCATGACATAGAGCAGTAGTTAGAACTGACTACATATAACGGAAGCCAACTTAACAGAAAAAAAAGTTTTAGGTAGTTTTGAGAGTACGCAGGAAGGTTAGAGAACCCGGCCCAGGATGGAACCAAGAACAGTGCCAAGATCCTGTCACAGGATAAGCTGCTTATAACACCCCTGCTTCCCTGCACAATTACACTACACTCACCCTTTCCAGGAACGAGCAGGCCATCAAATTCTGGGTCATGACCCACCAGGCATGTTACTCAGCACAATGCTAAATATAAGGATAGTATAAATGCTAAATATAAGGATAGTATTTCTTGAAAATCATGAGAATAGAGAAAAGAGAACACCAAGCTTACGTTACTTTGGCTGACCTCCTTTCCCTGTGCAATTCTTACTTCCATAAAGTACACCTCATTTTTACCTTGCTTTGTACAAATTCTTTTTCTAAAAGCTGTGACTAGAATCACTGCCATGATGAAAGTTTTTCTCTTAAGATATCTGGCTTTTTAGGAAGCTGCAGATCAAAACACACACACACACAACTTTTGAATTGCTTCCTTTCATAGTTCCCTAGACTTTGGTCTTTGTTATACATTAAATATGGATTTACAGCTCCCCAAACAGTACAACCTGACACCAAGAATATCTAAGATGAGATCCATGTTCTATTTGCTTTGAGTAAATTCTCCTCTGTAGTATCAGAGGTCTCCTTCAAGAGAAAAGCCTTCTATACAAGGTATATATATGGTTGGGACAGTCACTCTCAGCATAACTGAGACAATTAATGGGAAATCCTTTGATTTCCTCAAAGCCAGCACCTCCAGCAGTTACCTTATATGGACTTTCTTGTACAGTGAGTCTCATATATAAAATCTGTTGTTTATCTGTGTATTTCCAGGCTGGAAAAGCAGAGAGGGCGCCTCTAAACTGGTTTCTGATTATATGGCAAAGAAGTTTAATCTAGATCCACTACTTATCCATACGCTGAATCTGGATAAAATCAATGAAGCAATTGAATTAATGAAAACCAGAAAATGGCAAGTTGCTCACATAATTTTTATGTCTGAGTGTTTGGGACCAAGAAAAAGGAGTGTGGGGGCTGGGGGAGGCAGTAAACAGGAAGTAATGGCTGGAATTTAAGGTTTCAGGAATTTGTAAAACATTTCTTTCCCCTCTATATCTTATTTTATTCCGTTTATAAAAGATGTAAGCCTGAAAATACTTAAGGGTTCACCTACCCTTGCCAATAGCGTTTAATTTACAATCTGGCGGGTTTCTTCTTTTTACATGGCACATTAACTGATGAGGTTTAGCTCATAAAATTTTACCAAGTTCAAGTTCATAGTTTATAAAGAGGCCACTGTTGTTTTTGTTTCATATCAAAGGGGAAATTATCTTAAGAATTCCAAATTCTGATGTCTATCTTTGGCCCACAAACCAGACACCAGTGTAAATAAATCACCAGTCATAAATTGGACACTGGCATTCCCCACAAGGGAGTAAGTCTGCTTACATATTCTTTACCCTTGGCGCTTCATGCCATTTTGAAAAATCTCACAACTGATTTAATCTGCCTATTTTTACCTGACGTGAGGAAGGGGAATCTAACTTACTTGTCTACAAAGTAAAAAAATTGAAATCCAAAACAAATGTTGTTTTAGAAACATTTCAACTTTTTTTTTTCAGTATCCACTGTATCCTGCTACCTTAAGTACAATGTGATATATGCAAGATCTGCAGTTTATTTCACCAACTAAATTGTGTTCTGTATCATTTTCGTGGTCTAGAAGAATTATCTACACAACGCTGTTTCTATTTTCTTGCCTCCGATACACTCAGCAGTATGCTCATATCTGGATTCTACCTACCCTCACTACCCTCACCAACATTGTTCTTACGTGACCCAATGTCACCCAGTAACATCCTCCCTTTTAGAGTTAAGTTTGATCTGAATCACCCAATTTCAGACCCTTTAAACAAGTCACCCCAAGATACTCCCATTTTCATCTCTACCTCTGGGCCCGTGTTTCCTTACATATTTTCTCTCCCACCCCATGAAGCTCTGCCCATTTCACACCAAAGAAACAAAACTCACCATTCATGAGTTTATTAAACATTCAGGCTGAAGCAAGCTGATGCAAGAGGGTGGGTCTTCATTACATCAACTTAAATAAATCCCCATTGAACATTAAGTATTTCATTCTTAATATAACTCCCCTGAGGGGAACTTCTAGTGGTATTTCATCTTATATAACCCAGCCTCAAGCCATCACTTACGTCGATGGTACTTACCTCTTCTCTCCTGGATTATCAAAGCAATTTCAAGTTCTTCTTCAATTGGCCAGGACAGTTTAGCTCTCAGCAGTTCATATTACCTGGCTTTATAACTAAGCCATCTAGGGATTCAGCAGGAAAAAAATGGGGGGAAGGGGTCCTGGGGAGAGTCTTGTTATTTATCAGGATCCACACTCCCTGGGAGGCAGTTGTGGTATTAAACAACAAAACTAGCTTTTACTTCACTCTTCACAGAAAGGGGGTAATTGTGTAGTGCTTTAACTAATGTGTCCCACAGATTCTTTCCTCCAAGAAGTGGATGACGGGAAGACAAGATCCACTAATAGTTTGTGGCATCCAATCCCTTCACCCTGGCTCCCTACCACTCTGAATTAAGAAGGGGTTTCCCTTCTTAATTCTCCTAGATCCAGGATTAAGATTATCATTCCTCTTGGGATAGGACTTCCTTCCCTATCTCCTAGACATACAGTCTCTTTCCCAATCCTCTCCCCACTATACACACAACAGGAGCTCCCTTCCTGGTTCAAGTCTCTTCTGCTCCAGCCCGGGCTTCCCTAGATCTGGAGCCACTGAATCAGACAGGAGCCCCGCATGTCAGTAGACCTTGAGAGACCAGGATATAAAATGTCTTTTTTTTTTTTTTTTTTTTTAAACCTAAACCGACTAGCTTCATGATTTAAGATTGATCAGAAACGGGCACCTGGGTGGCTCAGTTGGTTAAGCGACTGCCTTCGGCCCAGGTCATGATCCTGGAGTCCCGGGATCGAGTCCCATATCAGGCTCCCTGCTCAGCAGGGAGTCTGCTTCTCCCTCTGACCCTCTTCCCTCTCATGCTCTCTATCTCTCATTCTCTCTTTCAAATAAATAAAATCTTAAAAAAAAAAAGATTGGTCAGGAAGGTGGGCTACATCCTCAGTCTCTCTCTCCAACAGGATATCATGGCTATCATGTAATGTCAAGGGGCTCTTGTGAGATTCTGCTTCCCAAACAGAGCAAGCATCCTGAGGTAGACATCTTGTCTTTCCTTCAGGGTGCCTGCTCCCTGCAGATAGAGGGGATAGGTGCTATCAAACTTATTCACTCTGGGCCTTGGGATGACTCTTCACTATCTTCCCAAGTCTGAATTGGAATTTCCCCACTTTCCTATTAGTGTCCCATCCATCTTGTTAATCAAACTACTGCAAATCTAATTTTTGTCTCAAGCTCTGCTCCTATCCCAAACTAAGATATTTGGTACCAGAAGTAGTCCTAAGAAGGCAATCCTAAGGATGGGATTCTGAAAGTGGATCACTTGCCAACAAGATGGCAAAAGAACAGCACTGTGGTCTGTGGTTAAGATGGACGTCCAGGATCCCTGCCTCCTGGTATTCATGCCCCTGTGTAATCCTCTCTCCTTAAATGTGGGCTAGACTTGACTCAATTTCAAAAGCAGAAATGATGAGATGTCACTCTGCAATGAGTTCTAAAAAGACCATGGTTTCCATTCTTGGATCTTCTCTCTTGGACTGCCTGTTCTGGGAGAGGCCAGCTGTCACAGCACGAAGCAGCCCTGTGGAGAAGACCCAAGTTAGTTTGGCTGCTGAGGTCTGTCAACAGCCATGTGAATAAAACTAAACAAGGATTCCTCCTGAGTCCAGCTTTGAGATGACTACAGCCCTGGCCAACACCTCCATTACAGCTTTGTGGGAGATCCTGAACCAAAACACCCAGCTAAGCTGCTCCCAGATTCCTGAACAGTAAAAACTTAAGAGAGCATAAATGTCTGTGTATTAAGCTGCTAAACAATAGATAACTAACACATTGGTGTAAGTGGGTAATAATCCCCCTTGGCATGCTCTCGTAATACAATGACTAAGAGTCTTCTGTGGTGAATTGGGAGGGGATACAGATTGCAGGATATGTACTGGCTTGTGCAATATCATTAGCACTTGAGAGATAAAATGGCAATGGTAATTACAAGAACTGTGGGTTTAGTTGGTTTTTGTTAAGTATCATCAATATGTTGAAGGAAAAACAAAACAACAAGGTTGAGTCAACCAACCACCAAAGAAGAGCACGACTGAAAACCACAAAACTTGTATAACAGCATTTAAATTTCCCCTTATCTCCTCCGATTACTCTGGCTGTAACCGCTGGCTGTTAAAGAAGTGGCCCCCTCCCCAGTGCCACGGGAGAGCAGGTTCTCCCTGCCTGGACACCACAGGAGCCTTACTAAGGTAAATGCCTCATAAGAGGATACCTACCTTCCCTCACCTCATGACTTCTCTGCCAATAAATAAGTTCAAGTCTCACCCTGACTAGGAAAATAATTCACCAAAATAATCACAGTATGTGGCTCACATGTATCAGCAAGAACTGGAAAAACATATTGAAAATCAATCATGAGCATGCTGGACCAAGGGAACAGAATATAAGGGAGAGGTCGTTGATATGGGTACAATCTGTAACTCAGGATTGAATCCCTGAGAAGAACACCTGCAGTCAGTTCTGGGCTACTGGGATGGTTCCTCAAAGCTTGGGGGTGGTGGTGGAAATAATGGCCTACAACAAATGAGGTACAGATGCCGGAATTGCTTTGGCAAAGTACCAAAAGTCAAGAGGCTCAGAGAAGGTGGCATGTTACAATGAATCTGACATAAAAATCTGAAAATCCACCAGATGACCATGTTCCTCAGTAGAATCCAGGGGGGTCACCCCTTTCACTAAAGCAGTAAGAAATGCACCAGTGGTTCAGAAAGAACCCACCATGCAGTAAATATATACACTATCAAATCCCCTAATCCTCCCCCATGCAGACAAACTAGCATAATTAGACACAGGGAGAGAAGAAATGCCCAGATCTTTCAAGAACTGTCAGATACAGAGTCTGAGATGACACTAGTACTAGGATAACCAAAATGCTAGCGTGTTCCCTTGTTAAAGTTTTGTGAAAGATGAGGCATTCCAGTTTATTGAAGAATTTACTGGGGGAAGAAGGGAATCAATAATTTAAAGGACTTCAAGACATTTTGTTTGAAAGCTTTTTCTCTGACCCCACATACTGCAGGTTGCTTTTCCAAATCTGAAAAATAAAAACATGAATTCAGGAATCTAGCCCCTTGGTTAAAGTTGTAAACTTGGCTAGAAAAACTAAAGTGTCCTTAACTTGTAGAACTTCATACGAGAAAATGTGCTTGGTTGCCTCCATGTACAAAGAAATAAATACTTCCCTTTCTCTGATTATTTTATGATTAACAAGTAATAATTTATACCAGGCTTGCAGAACGCATGAAAACTTGCATCGCAGTTCGGCCTGTCTTTGGAAGAACTACTACTTCATCCAGTGTCTGTACCACAACTTGCATTCCACCTCTATCATAATACTTGTCACCAAGACCAAAGTTACATACTGATTAATGTAATGGTCTGTGTTTTATCTATTTGGCCCATAACAAATTACTTCAGAACTTATGTCCCAAACAACCACATTTATTACCTGACAGTTTCTGGGGGTGAGCTTTTTGAGGAAAGCTTAGCTAAATGGAGCCAGTTCCTAGTCTATCATAAGGTTGCAGTGAAGATGGGAACTGGGACTGCTGTCATCAAAAGCTTGCCTGATGCAGCCATCAAAAGGAATGAAATCTTGACATTTGCAATGACGTGGATGCAACTGGAGGGTATTATGCTGAGCGAAATAAGTCAATCTGAGAAAGACATGTATCATATGACCTCACTGATATGAGGAATTCTTAATCTCAGGAAACAAACTGAGGGTTACTGGAGTGGTGGGGGGTGGGAGGGATGGGGTGGCTGGGTGATAGACACTGGGGAGGGTATGTGCTATGGTGAGTGCTGTGAATTGTGTAAGACTGTTGAATCACAGACCTGTACCTCTGAAGCAAATAATACATTATATGTTAAAAAAAAAAAAAAAGAAGAAGATAGCAGGAAGGGAAAAATGAAGGGGGACGGGAATCGGAGGAGAAGACAAACCATGAGAGACTCTGGACTCTGAGAAACAAACTGAGGGTTCTAGAGGGGAGGAGGGTGGGGGGATGGGTTAGCCCAGTGATGCGTATTAAAGAGGGCACATATTGAATGGAGCACTGGGTGTTATACGCAAACAATGAATCATGGAACACTACCTCAAAAACTAATGATGTAATGTATGGTGATTAACGTAATATAATAAAAATTTTAGAAAAGTAAAAGAAAAGAAAAGAAAACATTCTTTCAAAAAAAAAAAAAAAAAAAAGCTTGCCTAGGGCTGGATGAACTGCTTTCCAGGGCCTCATTCAGATGGTTGGCAAACGAGCACTGGCTCCTTACGAGGTCTCTCATTCTACCACCTTGACCTATTCGTATTGCTGTGTCCTCACAAGATAGAAGCTGACCTCTCCCAGAGCCAGTGATCCAGAGAGAGTGACAGAAGTCACAGTGTCTTTTATGACCTAGGCTTAGAAGTCACATACCATCATCTCTACAATATTCTGTTAATTACACAGGTTGGTCCTACTCAGCACTGCAGGCCAATTTGAAGTCTGGTTTACGAGATGGCTCCACCTCCCTACTAGTGCAATTGAGGGTAGCCCTGGATTTAGTTTAGTTTAGCATTTGTAAAAAGTGTCCTAGTTGGATACAATAAGGATTGTTGAGTTTAACTGAGACAGATTCTGTAGAATGGCAAAAATAAATAAGAAGATGGGGATCAGGGAAACAGTGCAATCTATGAAAATAGCCATCAACTCAACAAATGTACTGACTTTCCCAGGTTCAGGAATGCCAAAACCAGTTTCACTCTATTTATTGCCTTCTATGACACTAAACGTAGCTCAAGCTCAAGTTCAAATAAGCATTATTGAGCATGCTGAAAGCATACAAACTTAAACTGTCAAAGGTCCTTACCTTTGTCCTTTGCTATGCTTCAGTCAGGATTCAGTCAAGAGACAGAAACCATACCAGTTCATATAAGAAATTGTTAGGTAGCAATAGAGTTGGTTTATGAGGTGATTAAAAAGGCAAGAAAAGACTACCATGTAATAAAGGTAGCAATCCCAATAAACTGCTACACTCCTTAGGGTTGGGAGAACAAAAGGACAATGTTGGAATTATTAAAACAGAAGGTTGAGAGAGGGGCCCCACCGACCTGAGACTCAGACCTCGAGGAGGGGGCTCTGGCTAGCTGGGGTCTCTGAAGATGCATCATGGGCAACTTTTGCAAGGGCTGGAAAAACTTCTAACTGGATTTAGCTGCTGCTATGAGAGGATACTGCTGCTACTGGGGTGAAGAAATGATGCTGGGGTGATTCTGACAGGAAATGTAAGCATCAAAGAATAAATCAGGAAACTCACTGTGCACAAACAAGAAAGAGCAAGTCCTTCTTCCTTCTCTACCCTCCCAGTCTCCTCTCCTCCACAATCCCAGTGCCCCCTTGTTGGCAGAGAATAGAGTCAGCCAGCAAAGCAGAACAGTGGTTTATAAGAGTCCCAGCATCACAGAGCCAAGTGTACAAGGGGGGTTGGAGTTGAGAGAAAAGAGTTTAGTAACTTGGACACTGGGGGAACAAACAGTAACAAGACAGATGCCAACAATGCTGTCCACCATGTGTTATGCACTTGTAATCTTTGTGCATTTTTGTGTGTATCCAGAGATATTCCAGTCACATCCCTTTGGGTTTGTAAATAGGAAGCTATGTTCTATCAGATAAGGTTATGTCCAAGTATATATAAAGAACTTATACAAATTAATACCAAAAACCAAATAATCCAATTAAAAGTGGCATAAGACCTGAACAGACACATGAAAATATACTCAACATCACTGTCATCAGAGAAATACAAATCAAAACTATAGTGAGATATCACCTCACACCTATCAGAATGGCTAAAATCAAAAACACAAGAAACAACAGGTGTTGGTGAGGATTTGGAGAGAAAGGAACCCTCTCATGCAATGTTGATGGGAATGCAAACTAGTGCAGCCATGTGGAAAACAGCAGGGAGGCTCCTCAAAAAGTTAAAATCAGAACTACCCTATGGTCCAGTAATCACACTACTGGGTATTTAACCCAAAGAATACAAAAAACACCAATTCTTCTTTTTTTTAATTTGTTTTATTTAAATTCAGTTAATTAACATTTGGTGTATTATTACTTCAGTGACATTAGTTGTATGTAATACCCAGTGCTCATTACAACACGTGCCCTCCTTAATGTCCATCACCCAATCACCTCAGCCCCTCAACCCTCTTACTCCAGGAATCCTCAAAAAAACACTAATTCAAAAGGATATATGCACCCCTATCTTTATTGCAGCATTATTTACAATAGCAAAATTATGGAAACAGCCGAAGTGTTCAATGACAGATGATTAATGGATAAAGAAGATGTGGTGTGTGTGTATGTGTATATATAATATACATATATATTGAAAAATATAATGAAATATTACTCAGCCATAAAAATAATAAATCTTGCTATTTGCAACAACATGGATGGAACTAGAGAGTATAATGCTAAGTGAAATAAGTCAGGCAGACAAAGACAAATACCATATGATCTCACTCATATGTGGCATTAAAGAAACAAAACAAAGGGGAAGAAGAGAGAGAAAGGCAAACCAAGAAACAGACTCTTAACTATAGAGAACAAACTGATGGTTACCAGAGGGGAGGCTGGGGTGGGGGCATGGGTGAAACAGGTGATGGGGATTAAAAAGTACACTTACCGTGATGAGCACTGAATAATGTATAGAATTGCTGAATCACTATATTATACACCTGAAACTAATATAACACTGTATGATAACTATACTGGAATGAAAATTAAAAACTTAATGAAATTTTAAAAGAAAAGAAAAGGCTATATCCAGGCATAGCAACTAGAGGTGCAGCATGTGATAGGCCCTTAACATTCCCAAAGAATTTGCAGGAGCAGTGCCATGCTGTTTGAAAACACTGCTAGAGGTTCCACTTAGGCAGAAGTAGTCAGATCAAAGAGAAGGTAGTGGGGAAAGAAAACAACTATCACGACCACCCATGTACACGCACACGCACGCACACACACACACAAATACATACAGTAGGAACACAGGTAATGTCTCCAAATACAAAACACTTTCCATAAATACGTGCCAAGGGTCTCAGAGCAAAAGCCTAAACCAGCTACTCAAAGTGTGGACAGTGGGGGGCGCCTGGGTGGCTCAGTCGTTAAGCGTCTCCCTTCGGCTCAGGTCATGATCCCAGGGTCCTGGAATCGAGCCCCACATCAGGCTCCCTGCTCGGCGGGAAGCCTGCTTCTCCCTCTCCCACTCCCCCTGCTTGTGTTCCCTCTTTCACTGTGTCTCTGTCAAATAAATAAAATCTTTAAAAAAAAAAAAAGTGTGGACAGTGGACCAGTACAGGTCGAGGAACTCTTTGCTATCAGCCCATAACAAAGTAAATACCAAACTGAGAGTAAACATTTAGAAACTTCTGTAGCAGATGTGCTACAGAGTACTTTTATGTCTTTTGAATCTTTTAATTTTAATTTTTTAAATTTTATTTTATTATGATATGTTAGTCACCATACAATACATCATTAGCTTTTGATGTAGCGTTCCATGATTCATTGTTTTCGTGTAACACCCAGTGCTCCATGCAGTATGTGCCCTCTTTAATACCCATCACTGGGCTAACCAATCTAATAATAAAAATTAAGGCTTATTTTTGTCTTTGTCTTTATATTTTCCATTTCATTTTTCTAACAACTGGTTTTTATATTTTTTACAAAGTAAGTACCATCCCACTATGGACTGAAAATATAAACAGAAATCATTCTTCACTATGTATAACTTGAGAAACACTATCCTAAGCCAGAGACTTGCTGCAAATTGAATAGAAGCTACATTAACTAGCATGGCTTGGCCCCTGGGCATAGTCAGCTAGTGTTCCATGTCCATCATGGCCCAGGAAGCCTCCTGGGAGAGACAGTAGTTGGACAAGCTGAGGCCAGTGGACTGCCTCTAGGACCAGGAAGCAGTGGCATCTCTGTCCAGGCAGTCTGCTAAAAGGAGAAGATGCTGAAACTAAGGAGGGAAAGTCAAAGTGTTCATGACTATTGGCAGAACATGGCGCCATGCAGCTCTTCATAAGGAAATCTTCCAAGCAGCTACTTTACATTTTTAAGTGTTCAGCCATTATTTGCCATGAACACCCTGATGATCTTAAAAACTAGGGACATTTATTTTTGTAAATGTGTCCTTTCCAGCATCCTAGATTTTTCTCATTTTATTCTGATACCTAGAGTGCCATATATAAACCAAGATAACACACATATCAGGAAGAGAAGACTTGAAGACCATAAAGGCCATAATCAAAAGATAAATTATATACAGTGACTTACCTGGTGAACAAAGGATTGAAACCACCCCAACTCATGTTTACAACAAACATGTACTATTTATGTAATTTTTAAAAACAAATAATTAAAAATTTAAGTCTTTAAGACTCTACAACAATGTGCTCTTGCCTAGTATCTACAAGTCTTAAGGCACCTCATAAGTGTTTTCCAGATGAGGTTCAAATCCTCTGGACAGCAGCATCTCTCTTTGAATACAGTATTTTCAGTAGCATTTAACTTCACCAACCCAACAGACATTCTTTCCAATTACCTGTCCTAATCCACAGACCCAACCTTTGGGAGTTTCTGCAGTCTGACAAATTATATTTAAACCCATAATGGCCATGGATCTGCAAAATGCATACTGACTATATACAGATCTGAGGTCAGAAGTTTTTAACAGGAGGGGCGCCTGAGTGGCTCAGGTGGTTAAGCCTTCAGCTCAGGTCATAAACCCGGGGTTCTGGGATCAAGTCCTGCATCAGGCTCCCTGCTCAGTGGGGCGTCTCCCTCTTCCTCTCTCTCTCTGCCCCCCCCCCCCCCCCGCCGCCGGTTCGTGCTTTCTTTCTCTCTCTCATGTAAATAAATAAAATTAAAAAAAAAAAAGTTTTTAACAGGAAAGAATTTTTAACAAGAAATGTTTTTTAATGATATTAACACTCATGGTACAAAGGCCAAATTTGACCCTTCCCTATTTAAAGATGGCACAGATTACAGATAGTACTAAACCCAAGCCATTCAACATTCAAGAAACAAATGGTCTGTATATGAACTGTCAGGCATGTTGGCAGCCCATGTGCATGATTTGAACAAATCAGACACGGTCCTTTACCTTTATCGAGCTTACAGTCTCATAAGGGAGACAGATACTAAATGTGTAAACACACAAATAAATACATAATTACAGGGGCGCCTGGGTGGCTCAGTCGTTAAGCGTCTGCCTTCGGCTCAGGTCATGATCCCATGGTCCTGGGATCGAGCCCCACATCGGGCTCCCTGCTCGGCGGGAAGCCTGCTTCTCCCTCTCCCACTCCCCCTGCTTGTGTTCCCTCTCTCACTGTGTCTCTCTCTGCCAAATAAATAAATAAAATCTTAAAAAAAAATAATTACAGACTGTGATCAGTATTTTAAGACGATAATTGGCTGCTATGAACCAGAATGAAAAGAATAGAATGAATCTATTTTAGACTGGAATCTAAGGTGAGCTGTGAATACTAATACAGCAATGTGTGTATATAATAGGCCTAGATATAAGGTTTGTATTTGTGCTGAGCCTTTTAGAAAATAGAGCATTTACTGTCTTTTGTGGTATGTTCTCTGATTTTTAGGTTTTTATTACTTGGTTTGGAAACCATGCTTTGCTTCTAACATTAGCAGGACATGAAAGTGCTTGAGCTATAATTCTCATTTTGTATTTCATTAATATTCAGTAAAACACATGTAACATTTAACAACTCAGTATCTCTTTCTGTGATCTCTTCAGGCTCTGATCTTTTGTTTTCTCTGGAGGAAAAATACATCATGCGGACTCTGCTTCAGAGCAGTTCAGGTTCATTCCGCAAATTTTCCCCTGCCATAACCTATGATCACCTAGAGCTTGCGTGGTAAGCTAATGGTAAAGAATTACTGTAAGTCCATTTAAATCCTGCATGCTATATTCATCTTAATCACTAGGTGAAAAAGAGATATAACTCAACATCACCAAATTTAAAAGTGAAAGTCAAAAGTGCCATGAAGGAAAAGGAGGGGGTGTTGTGAGAGTACAACACAAGGGGCCCTGACTCAATCTGAGGGATTGGAACAAAGGATGCTTACTCTAAAATCTGAAAAACAAGAGTCATATTTTCCTGATATCCCAATGCTAAATTTATTATATGTTGTTATGAATTACCTTACAGACACTCATCTAAAGATGGAAAAATAATCCTTTTTTTCTAACTAGGACCTATTAATTCTATATTATGTTTACTAACTTAATAACAATGAAAGTAAAATGAATACCACCTTAGAAGTCACAATTCTATTTACAAGTCATGGCAAGAGAAGGGAAACTACAGAGTCCAAACTGTATTGAGTAACCTAAAACTTTCCAGAGCACCAGCTTAACTAGAAAAAAACATGAACTTTGGATTCAAACAGACTTCAAGTCAAATCCTCACTTTCTTAACTAGCAAGTGTTCAGAATCAGAGAGCTATGTACTTTATTTGTTAATAGGAAACATACTATCTACCTTCCAGGGCTGTAAGAGAGGATGAAACCAGTAACAAAGTGCCTAATATTCACTAGGCATTCAATAAGGGTTAGTTTCTTCCCACTAAATAAAACCAAACAACAGTTTTACTTTAGTTAATAATTTAAATACCAAACAAGAATTATAACAGGACCAAACTCCTATGACTTCTTCTGACATGTCTGAATTAGTTTTCTTGGGCACATGATTAGACACAGCCGGCTATAAGATTAAGTAACCAGAAACTAGGAAGCTATTTGAATCCATCGATGAAGCTCCCAACTTCTCGGGAGGAACCAAGGCTCACAGACGTACCCTGGGGCTTCATTTGGTTTGTTTGTTGCTGCAGCTTTTGGCATCTTTGGACAAAACCAGCTGTGTTCTAATTGGAAAGTGGGAAAATGACTAATTAATGGATCCATAAATTATAATGCTATCTTGCAATTAGATTTGTTTTGTAAAAGAGAGATATTTGGAATTTGGGCCTTTAATGTCCTCTCCACAAACCTTAGTGAAACAAAGGCTAGATTTTGTTTGCATCTTGTTTGTGTGTATGTGTCTGTACGTGTTATAAATATGAGGTATTTTCTCTACCCCCAAATGATGGTGTTGCTAAGATTAATTTGTAAAGGAGCTCTAATTTTTAAAAGCAAGTGCTTATAAAAACTGGGCACTCTGAAACTCAAAAAGAACTAACCCAAATGTTTTTCAAGTTCATGTGATCTGGGATGATCTTCGGTAAATTAAAATTCAAGATTGCTGGTTTAATTAAAATAGACATGTACTTAGGGTTATCAGCATTAAATACAAAACGTTTATTCTACCAAGTTTACTATAGGTCAAATAAGCTCATGTTATCTCTGCTGCAATTTGTCAGCAAAAATGATTTAAAATGATTAATTTCTTCTGTCTCAAAGTTTTCAAAGGGTAATTGTTAAAAGCAAATAGGTTAAATAAATAAAAAGGTTTATAGGTAAACTTTTAATAGCTTTCAAAATCTTTGGTAACCTGAGACCTTGAAGTTTTGCTAGGTTAAATGATAAACTGGGTTAAATTCATTGAATATCTAAGTCTTTTCCAAATAAGATAAAATACTAAAACGATTACAAAACACAGGTTTGGCTGCTTTTGTCCTATTGCAGAGAAACTGTAGATACCTGGGTCTAAATATGTTTTATGCTTTATTGAAAGTTATACTATGAAAAAACACATTTCTAGAAGTTATGAAATATATTCACAAATTTGTCAATCTAAAGAACTGAACTGAACTGATAAACAGTTCACAATAGGTTACTACTTAGTTTTCACTGGAAACTGAAGTTTCTAAAAGTCAAAATTCTGATAAATGTAATTGAGACTGCTAGAAATGATAAGGAAAGCAACTCTATACATAGGAAAGTAAGAGATGTAAAAAAAAAAAAGAAAAGAAAAAGGTATAAGAAATGAGAATACATGGGCACCTGGGTGACTCAGTTGGTTAAGCGACTGCCTTCGGCTCAGGTCATGATCCTGGAGTCCCTGGATTGAGTCCCGCATCGGGGTCCCTGCTGGGCAGGGAGTCTGCTTCTCCCTCTGACCCTCCCCCCTCTCATGTGTTCTCTCTCATTCTCTCTCTCTCAAATAAATGAATAAAACCTTTAAAAAATAAAATAAAATAAAATAAGTTTAAAAAAAAGAAATGAGAATACATTTTTGTTGCAGGGAAAACAAGTAATTTTGTCCTGAAATGAGACTGGTTATTTAGAGAGGGAAAATTTAAGACAAAATCTAAATGAAAAAGAAAGTTGTACCAGGTTTATAAAGGGGAATCTTTAGAAAAGAATTTTAAGTGTGGTCAGGACTTAGAGTAATGAATAAGTTTTAAAAGTACACTATTATAAGACCAGAACAGAATTCAGTTTTTCTCTGTTAGAAAGACAAAGTTTTCTTGGATTGCTGGTCTGCTCTTGATAAAAAAATCATGAACAAAGGCACTTCTTTATCTGCTCAGAAAAACAGTTTCTATATTTTGCCTTTATCAGGTCTTCAATTACTTAAGAAGGTTAAATCTCAATATTAAAAGACCTAAGTTTTTCTAACTGTATAACCTTCTGTATTTGTCTTCAGAATCTCTTATGGCCACCTCAGTTACACAAATAATTAAGTTTTAAGTTTTATAATGATCTATGATCCTATTTAGACAGGTACTTTAAAATCTTTTGATTGTAACAAACTTCCCAAATAGTCCAATCCTAAAATGAAGTCTTCTTGACTAATTAGGCTAGTTGAAACTACATGGGAAGCACTGTCAGATAAGGGATGATAAACCATCTTGGTTATATTGTATGAGTGAATGCTATAACTGTACTAGAAAGTATATAAAATTCCTAAAGTTCTAATATGTTCTGGTGTAATGTTATCACTTGAAATTCTAATTATTAAAATGTTATGTGTCACAAAAATAACCACATTTTCTTGTGGACTGCATTAAAATGAACTCTCATCAGATTTTTAACCATGGCCATTTTGAGTCTTTTGTCATTTATGGTTATTATTAGACCCTGATGCTCTCACAAATGTGTTTCAGCTTCAAGGAGGTGAAAAGGACTTTTGAGGGACGCTTGGGTGGCTCAGTCGGTTAAGCATCTGCCTTCAGCTCAGGTCATGATCCCAGGGTCCTGGGATCGAGCCCCACATCGGGCTCCCTGCTCAGCGGGGAGCCTGCTTCTCCCTCTCCTTCTCCTGCTCCCCCTGCTTGTGCTCTCTCGCTCTGTCAAATAAATAAATAAAATCTTTAAAAAAATGCTTTGTAAACAAATTAAAACATTTATCTTTTCTCCTTACCTGAACCCTCTAGAATTCAAAAAACTCTCAGTGAGTATTCTTTCTTCCATGGCAATTATAATTTTTTGCATAAGTTCAATAAGAATCTGTTCTCCTGGGGTGCCTAGTCAGAAGAGCATGCAACTCTTGATCTTGGGGTCATGAGTTCAAGCCTCATGTTGGGTGTAGAGATTACTTAAATAAAAACTTTAAAAAAAAAGAATCTGTTCTCCTTATAACATTGGTTATTCTACTAAGACTTTGACTGGAATGTTATATTTGAAAGAGACATGCACAGACAGTTTCAAGGAACTAAGGTTAACTTTACGGATCGAATGGAGCCCTTTGGAAATTTGGGCCTGATATCTTGCTTACAAAGTTCTCAGCAGCCTTACCAGGTAAATAAAAAAATGTAACTTTCTGACAGGTACAGGAACCTCAGGATATTTGGGGGACTTCAAGAAGAGAGGAATTCTCACTTTTTCTGGAATTCAGTGAGATGACACTTCTTTTTCTGGAATTTCAACGCTAGTAATCAAATTCAAAATAACCCTCTCCTCCTCTCTCCCAATTTCAAATGAACGAGGAAGCATGTAGTACCAATCAAGGTTTCTAATCACAAGGGGAAGCAGCCCTTGATGAATTCAACAGTGACAGCAGAGAAGAGAAAAAGATAAAAATCTAAGTTCTTACTGACATCATTGACCCAGTAAATCAACCAACTCCAGAGCCAGCCCTAGCTCTGGAAATCTAATTAAACCCGTAAGGACCTTGTTTAAAGCGAATTTGGGGTCAGAGATTTCTATCATTTCCTGCCAAAAATGTCTTGAATAATTTAGTTCCCTCCCCCTTAGTCTAAATAAAATATCCCTAACTTTCTTTTGGTCTCCCAATAGCCAAGTGAATTGTCTGAACTCTGAATTCTAATTTAAGTTTCATAAATGGACCTACAGATCAGCAAAGATGTGGCCTTTGCAGGGATCAGTCACAGATTTCTGACAGGCCCCATATATTTCCCATTATAAATTAATTAATTGGCATTATAGTGTGCAGACATCTATGAGTTTAATTTTTTTTTTTTCCTTTTCAAAGATTTTATTTATTTATTTGAGACAGAGAATGAGATAGAGCATGAGAGGGTCAGAGAGAGAAGCAGACTCCCTGCCGAGCAGGGAGCCCGATGCGGGACTCGATCCAGGGACTCCAGGATCATGACCTGAGCCGAAGGCAGTCGCTTAACCAACTGAGCCACCCAGGCGCCCTATGAGTTTAATTTATTATGCTTCTTTTCTCAGTACTACCTTATCTTGGATAAAAAAAAAGTTCCTGTTTTTTGGAACTTTAAAATTAGCAATAAAATCATGGGCCAGATGTTTATAATATGCTATATGAATATATTAATCTGTATTCTGAAATATGCTTTAAAAAGATGAATCATAAAAAGGTAAATTATATGAACTTACTTTAAGTGTAAGAGTAATCATCTCCAGCAATACACAAATACACAATACACAAAACTGCACCAATTTTCTCAGTAATAGATACTAATACCTAATTATTCCATTCCACTACCTCCCCTCTTCCCCAAAATCAAGAAACAATATGCAATAGTTACTATACTTTTAAAAAACACACTGACCTCAGAGGGTAACTCTTCTAAAGTCTTAACCCAAACTATTTGAGACTAGCAGTACCTATCTTTTTATTAATAGCCTTAATATTGTAACATTGTAAGAATAACTACAAAAGTACAGAGCAACAGTGGTCTGGGGCTGGGAGAGCACCTGCACATTTCTCCTAATCTCCTCCTGGGAAGAGAATCAGAGGGAAATACCAGTCAATCAGGCACATCTTAGCCAGATATACTGCCTTCAGACAAGGCAACCTATTCATTATGAAACTGCTTTCACTACCAGCAAATTCTCAGTGACCTAGTTATTATTACTTAAGTATCTGAATTTAGTATCTCCTCATTGGCATAAACTGGAATGTCTTTATAAATCATCACCTCAGGCCTGTTCCCTCTGTAAAATCCTTCCAGGAAAACAAAGGTCATTTAACAACATGGATCATTGAATTTCTAGGCCGCTTAACAGGTGCTGAAAACCACAGGTGATAATAATTAAATCAATTAACAAGATAGTTTACCAAACATGTAACTTGAGTTACCAGATTTACTGGAGAAACTGTCTTTCCTATATTGTGCTCTAGCTTTCCCAAATAATACTGTCCTTTAAATTAAAGTTCTAGCTCAACTTCCAGGAATCTGTTCTTATTCTGTCCACCACATTACCAATCCACCAGCATGATTCCTCCCCTTCAAGGCAAGCTTAAAGTTATTAGACTCACAGTTACATATTTCTGTAGATTTCATATTTTCAGCCCTGTTTCTCCAATTAGACTAAAGCAAGTTCTTTCTATTTTCCCTAATACATAACTTAAATACACAGTACCACACAACACACTATACTTCAAAAAGATTCACCTAATTCTGTGAAACCACTGAATGATTTCAAAGTCCCATTAGTTAATTATTAAATATTTTACATTTGCAAGAAACTACAGACACAAGATGAGTAAGCCTTTGTACCTAAGGGGGAAGAGCAAGAAAAGAACACAATCTTTCATATTAAAAGGTGGAGTAAGATGGATAATATAAGAAACATACCAATTTCTCTGGATGCTCAGAAGAGGGAAAATGAAGTAAGGATGGAAGAATCAGGAGAGGTTTCACTTGGAAGAGGATTTGTGAGATGAGCCTTTAATGAAAAGTAGAAATTCTACCTGGAGAAGTGAAGGTATAGGAAACAAAATTAACAAAAGACAGTATAGGAGATGTTCAAGCAACAGCGAATTTTCCAGATTTGTTGAAACAAAGTGCCACCAGTGAAGGAGTGAAATAATAGCAGCAAAATTTATAGAGAGATATAAAGTCTTTGTGTTCCAGGATAACAAAGTCATACCTAATTTGACAGATTTGTTATGGAACCATTGAAAAAAAGTTATAAAGGAAATTATATAACTTCCCTTTGGAAATCTATTCTGCCAGTGGGGTTTGGATGAACTAAAATGAGAAAAAACCAGAAGGTCAATGAGGAAGTTATGAGGGGCACACCATTTAAGAAACAGTGAAGAATACCATTTCATACGATCTAGAATGGCTATAATGAAAGGAAAAAGAGAAAAAAGGCAAGTGTTGGTGAAAAGTGGAGAAATTTGAGGCCTCATTCACTGCTGGTAGAAGTGTAAAATGGTGCAGCCACTGTGTCAAATAGTCTGGCAGTTCCTCAAAAATTAAACACAGAGTTACCATAACTTAGCAATTCCAATTCTAGGTACATACACAAGAAAATTAAAAATGTATGTTCCACACAAAAACCTGTATGGGAACGCTTATAGTAGCATTATTCATAGTGCCAAAAAGTGAAAACAACCTAAATATCCATCACTTGAAAAATGATAAATTGTGCTTTACCCATACAACAGAATATTATTTGGCAATAAAAAGGGATGAAGCCCTTTTTAGGGCTGAATGAAGAAGCAGAGGACAGAGGACATGCTACAGCACAGATGAACCTTGGAAATGTTAGTGAAAGAAGCCAAGCACCAAAGGTCATATATGTATGTATATTTGTATGTATGTATGATTCCATTTTATTTTTAAGATTTTATTTATTTATTTGACAGAGAGAGGAAGAGGGAGAGACAGCACACGAGCAGGGGAAGCAACAGGCAGAGGGGGAGGGAGAAGCAGACTCCCCGCTGAGCAGGGAGCCTGATGTGGGGCTCCAACCCAGGACCCTGGGATCGTGACCTGAGCCGAAGGCAGACGCTTAACCGACTGAGCCACCCAGGGATAGGCAAATCCATAGAGACAGAAAGTAGATTAGTGGTTGCCAGAGAATAGGCAGAGGGGGAAATTAGAAAGTATGGGGTTTCATTTGGGGTGACAGAAATATTCTGGAATTAGTATTAGTGATCGCTGCGTAATATTGTGAATATATTCAACAACCATTAAATTGTACACTTACAAATGGTTAAATGGTGAATTTTATGTTAATTGAATTTTATCTCAATAAGAAAAAGAAAAGTAAAGAAATAATGAAGAAATGAAGGAAGACCATTAACTACGGTAATGGTTATGTGAATAGAAACAAAATGGGTGAAAAGTTAAGGAATTACAATCCACATGTTTTTGCAACTACTCTACTTTATCAGAGCTAAAATGCCATCAATTTTAAGAGGCACCATAATTTTTTTTTTTAAAGATTTTATTTATTTGAGAGAGAGAGAATGAGAGACAGAGAGCACGAGAGGGAAGAGGGCAGAGGGAGAAGCAGACCCCCTGCTGAGCAGGGAGCCTGATGCAGGACTCGATCCCGGGACTCCAGGATCATGACCTGAGCCGAAGGCAGTCGCTTAACCAACTGAGCCACCGAGGCGCCCCGAGGCACCATAATTTTATATACCTCTAAGAAAGAAACATACTACCAATTAAACAATGATATGTCATTGATGGTAAGAAGCAACTGATATCAGTAATTTTATCTTGTAAAAAAAGGGCTTTAGAATCAAGGAAATGTAAAATTAGATGCAGGAAATAAAGAAAACATGTAGTTTAGAAATAGAAAAAGATCGAGTTTATGCAGAAACACAATGAATTCAGTTTGGACCATCGTGGGTCCCAAATAAGCTGTTTGGATATTCATGTTGAGATTAATGAATTATTATTTTAAAATTATGCATATATAGAAATGTAATGGGAGAGAAATTACACTTTTAGATGTATACAACACTGGGAATTTCAAAAACTATAAGCCTAAAAATCAATGGTCAGAAAAGATAAAGCCAATCTCTCAGGAAGAACATGACCTTTTTTTTAAACATCAGAAACAGCCCTCACATCCAAAAGCCCAGGGGTTTACCATTCTGAAATCTCTTTTCCAGCTTCCTCTCAAAACACTTTTTAGCAGGTTCTTTTGATGTTTACAAAAAATAAAAGACAGTCTCTATCTTCAAAGAAACTCATCAAAGTGCAACACAAAAACAAAGGCAGAAAGAAGGCTAGTAAGTGCATTAATGACTACTGTATCTCCAAGGTAAATATTAAATTTGATCAGCATTTACTAAGCATGGAGAACTTTTCGGTCTCTGAACTATACCCTGCAGGATATGAAATGTAAGTAAAATAAAATCTTTACAATTAAGGAAGCTGGAGGTGAGAGAGAGGTGTCAAAGAGGGACACAAAGAACACAAGACAGAATAACTTTTGCTTCATATAGCTGTCTATGTGTGAACAACTTTATAAGAGGTGTAAACATGAGTATTGTGGGTATTCAAAGAGAGGAAAGATTGTACCCAAAAAGAACTGGAAAAGGCAAGATAGGTACCTGGAGATGGACTTTAAGAATATATTAGAGTTTAAGGGCACCTGGCTGGCTCAGTTGGTAGAACATGCAACTCTTGATCTCACAGTTGTAAGTTCAAGCCCCGTGTTGGATGTAAAGCTTACTTAAAAAAATTTTTTAAATCCTTAAAAAATATGTATTAGAGTTTTTAGTAGGCAGAGATGCAGCAGTAGGATTTTTTTTTTAAGATTTATTTATTTAGGGGTGCCTGGATGGCTCAGTCATTAAGCATCTGCCTTCGGCTCAGGTCATGATCCCAGGGCCCTGGGACTGAGCCCCACATCGGGCTCCCTGCTCCACAGGAAGCCTGCTTCTCCCTCTCCCACTCCCCCTGCTTGTGTTTCCTCTCTCACTGTGTCTCTCTCTGTCAAATAAATAAATAAAATCTTAAAAAAAAGATTTATTTATTTGAGGGTGGGGGAAGAATGGAGGGGCAAAGGGAGAGGGAGAGAGAGTCCCAAGCAGACTCTATGTTCAACAGTCATAAGACTACTAACTGGACTTGAAAAAAGTATAGAAGACACCAGAGAAACCCTGGCTGCAAAAATAAAAGACCTAAAAACTAGTCAGGCTGAAATAAAAAATGCTATAACTGAAACACAAAACCAAATGGATGTAAGCACAATAAGGAATGAAGAAGCAGAGGATAGAACAGGTGATATTAAAGATAAAATTATGGAAAATAATGAAGTTGAAAAGAAGAAGGAAAGGAATCACGAAGAAGACCTAGGGAACTCAGCGATTCCATAAAGAGAAATAATATCTGTATCATAGAAGTCCCAGAAGAAGAAGAGCAGGAAAAAAGGTCAGAACGTTTATTTGAACAAATTATAGCTGAGAATTTCCCTAATCTAGGGAAGGAAATAGGCATTTAAGTCCAAGAGGCACAGAGAACTCCCTCAAAATCAACAAAAACCAGGTCAACACCATAACATATAGTGAAACTTGCAAAATACAAAGATAAAGAGAGAATTCTGAAAGCAGCTAGAGACCAAAGATCCTTAACCAAAAGGGTAGACCCATAAGGTTAGCAGCAGACCTATCCACAGAGACCTGGCAGGCCAGAAAGGACTGGCATGATATATTCAAGGTGCTAAATGGGAAAAATACACAGCCAAGAAGGCTTCATCCAGCAAGGCTGTCATTCAGAACAGAAGGAAAGATATTTCCAAGACAAACAAAAGGTAAAGGAATTCATGAACACTAAATCAGTTCTGCAAGAAATATTAAAGGGGAAACTTTGAGGAAGAAAGAGAAACCAAAAGTCACAAAAACTAGAAAGGAAAAGAGGCAACCTACAGGAACAGTGACTTTATAGGTAATACAATGACACTAAATTCATATCTTTCAATAATTACTCTGAAGATAAATGGACTAATGCACCAACCAAAAGACACAGGGTATCAGAATGGATAAAAAAAAAAACATGACCCATTGACATGCTGCTTACAAGAGACTCATTTTAGACCCAAAGACACCTCCAGATTGAAAGTGAGGGGGTGCGGGGTGCCTGGGTGGCTCAGTCGTTAAGCATCTGCCTTTGGCTCAGGTCATGATCCCAGGGTCCTGGGATCGAGCCCTGCATCGGGATCCCTGCTCCGCAGGAAGCCTGCTTCTCCCTCTCCCACTCCCCCTGCTTGTGTTCCCTCTCTCGCTCTACCTATCTCTGTCAAACGAATAAATAAAATCTTTAAAAAAAAAAAGAAAGAAAGTGAGGGGGTGGAGAACCATTTATCATGCTAATGGACATCAAAAGAAAGCTGGAGGAAGGGGGCCTGGGTGGCTCAGTCGGTTAAGCATCTGCCATCGGCTCAGGTCATGATCCTGGGGTCCTGGGATCCAGCTCCGCATCGGGCTCCCTGCTCAGCGGGGAGTCTGCTTCTCCCTCTGCCCCTCCCCCTGCTCATGCTCTCACTCCTTCTCTCTCTCAAATAAATAAATAAAATCTTAAAAAAAAAAAAACTAAGAAAGCTGGAGTAGCCATACTTAAATCAAACTAGATTTTTAACGAAAGACTGTAATAGAGATAAAAAAGGGCACTCTATCATAATAAAGGAGTCTATACAACTAGAGGATCTAACAATTATATATATGTATGCCCCTAACTTGGGAGCAGCCAAATCTATAAACCAATTAATAACAAATTAAAGAAACTCATTGATAATAATACAATAATACTAGGGGACTTTAACACCCCACTCAGAGCAATGGACAGATCATCTAAACAGAAGATCAACAAGGAAACAAGGGCTTTATATTTTTTAAAAGATTTTATTTATTATTTATTTTAGAGAGAGAAAGAAAGTGAGAGAGAGAGAAAGTGCGAGAGAGAGAGCACTAGTTGGGGGGGAGAGGGAGAAGCAGACTCCCTGCTGAGCAAGGAGCCCAACGTGGGGCTCGATCCCAGGACCCTGGGATCATGACCTGTGCTGAAGGCGGACACTTAGTGACTGAGCACCCAGGAGCCCTGGAAGTAAGGGCTTTGAATGACACACTGGACCAGATGGACTTCACAGATATATTCAGAGCATTTTATCCAAAGCAGCAGAATACACATTCTTCTCGAGTGCACATGGAACATTCTCCAGAATAGATCACACCCTGGGTCACAAATCAGGTCTCAACCACTTCAAAAAGACTGAGATCATACCATGCACATTTTCTGACTACAACACTATGAAACTTAAAATCAACCACAAGAAAAAATTTGGAAAGACCACAAATACATGGATGTAAAAGAACATCCCACTAAAGGATGAATGGGTCAACCAGGAAATTAAATTAAAAATACATGGAAACAAATGAAAATGAAAACACAACTGTTCAAAATTTTTGGGATGCAGCAAAGGCAGTCCTAAGAGGGAAGTATACAAGCAATACAGGCCTTCCTCAAGAAACAAGAAAAGTCTCAAATACACAACCTAACCTTACACCTAAAGGAGCTGGAAAGAGAAGAGCAAATAAAGCCTAAAGCCGGCAGGAGAAGAAAAAGAATAAAGATTAGAGCAGAAATCAATGATATAGAAATAAAAAAACAAAACAAAACAGTAGAACAGATCAATGAAACTAAGAGCCGGTTCTTTGAAAGAATTAATAAGATTGATAAACCCCTAGACAGACTTATCAAAAAGAAAAGAGAAAGGACCCAAATAAATAAAATCATGAATGAAAGAAGAGAGATCACAACCAACACTGAAGAAATACAAACAATTATAAGAACATATTATGAGCAATTATATGCCAACAAATGAGGCAATCTAGAAGAAATGAAAACATTCCAAGAAACATAAAAACTACCAAAACTGAAAGAGGAAGAAATAGAAAAGCTGAACAGACCCATAACCAGCAAAGAAACTGAAGCAGTAATCAAAAATCTCCCAACAGAGTCCAGACCTTGTTGGCTTCCCAGGAGAATTCTACCAAACATTTAAAGAAGAGTTAATACCTATTCTTCTGAAACTGTTTCAAAAAACAGAAATGGAAGGAAAGCTTCCAAACTCATTCTATGAGGCCAGCATTATCTTGATCCCAAAACCAGACAAAGACCCCACTAAAAAGGAGAATTACAGACCAAAACCCCTGACGAACATGGATACAAAAGTTCCCACCAAGATACTAGCTAATAGGATCCAACAGTACATTAAAAGATTTATTCACCATGACCAAATGGGATTTATTCCTGGGCTGCAGGAGTGGTTCAAAATCTACAAATCAATAAAGCACATTAATAAAAGAAAGGTTAAGAGTCATATGATCTTCTCAATAGATGCAGAAAAAGCATTTGACAAAATACAGCATACTTCCTTGAAAAAAAACTCACAAAAAAGTAGGGATGGAAGGAACATGCCTCAATATCATAGAGGCCATATACAAAAGACCCATAGCTACTATCATCTTCAATGGGGAAAAAATGAGACCTTTTCCCCAAAGGTGAGGAACACGACAAGGATGTCCATTCTCACCACTGTTGTTCAACATAGTATTGAAACTCTTAGCCTCAGCAATCAGACAACAAAAAGAAATAAAAGGCATCTGGGGCAACTAGGTGGCTCAGTCGTTAAGCATCTGCCTTTGGCTCAGGTCATGATCCCAGGGTCCTGGGATCAAGCCCCGCATCAGGCTCCCTGCTCAGCCAGGAGCCTGCTTCTCCCTCTCCTGCTCCCCCTGCTTATGTTCCCTCTCTAGCTGTCTCTCTCTGTGTCAAATAAATAAAATCTTTGGGGCACCTGGGTGGCTCAGTCGTTAGGCGTCTG
The DNA here is from genome assembly GCF_011800145.1 of Mirounga leonina. Taxonomy (NCBI): domain Eukaryota; kingdom Metazoa; phylum Chordata; class Mammalia; order Carnivora; family Phocidae; genus Mirounga; species Mirounga leonina. The sequence continues at coordinate 94,827 of NW_023270323.1, forward strand.
CCTTCGGCTCAGATCATGGTCCCAGGGTCCTGGGATCGAGCCCCGCATCAGGCTCCCTGCTCCGCGGCTCCGCGGGAAGCCTGCTCCTCCCTCTCCCACTCCCCCTGCTTGTGTTCCCTCTCTCGCTGTGTCTCTCTCTGTCAAATAAATAAATAAAATCATAAATAAATGACATCCAAATCAGCAAGGAAAAAGTCAAACCTTCACTCTTCATAAACGACATGATACTCTATGTAGAAAACCCAAAAGACCCCACAAAAAAATTGCTAGAACTGATACAAGAATTCAGCAAAGTCACAGGATATAAAATTGACACACAGAAGTCTGCTGCATTTCTATACACTAACAATGAAGCAGCAGAAAGAGAAAACAATGCATTAATCCCATTTATAATTGCACCCAAAACCATAAGATACCCAGGAATAAACCTAACCAAAGAGGTAAAAGATCTGTACTCTGAAAATTATAGAACACTTATGAAAGAAATTGAAGAAGACACAAAGAAATGGAAAAACATTCCATGCTCATGGATTAGAAAAACAAATATTGTTAAAATGTCTATACTACCCAAAGCAATCTACATATTCAATGCAATCCCTATCGAAATAACACCAGCATTTTTCACAGACCTGGAATAAATAATTCTAAAATTTGTATGGAACCAGAAAAGACCCCAAATAGCCACAGGAATGTTGAAAAAGAAAACCAAAGCTGGTGGCATCACAATTCCGGACTTTACACTGTATTACAAAGCTGTAATAATCAATACAATATGGTACTGGCACAAAAACACATAGATCAATGGAACAGAACAGAAAAGCCAGAAATGGACCCTCAACTCTATGGTCAACTAATCTTCAACAAAACAGGAAAGAATATCCAATGGAAAAAGAACAGTCTCTTCAACAAATGGTGTTGGGAAAATTGGACAGCTACATGCACAAGAATGAAACTGGACCATTTTCTTACACCACACACAAAAATAGACTCAAAATGGATGAAAGACCTCAATGTGAGACAGGAATCCATCAAAATCCTAGAGGAAAACACAGGCAGCAACCACTTAGAGTTCGGCCACAGCAACTTCTTACTAGACATGTCTCCAGAGGCAAAGGAAACAAAAGCAAAAATGAACTATTGGGACTTTATCAAGATAAAAAGCTTCTGCGTGGCAAAGGAAATAATCAACAAAACTAAAAGGCAACCTATGGGATGGGAGAAAATATTTGCAAATGACATATCAGATAAAGGGCTAGAATCCAAAATCTATAAAGAACCTGTCAAACTCAACACCCAAAAAGCAAATAATCCAGTCAAGAAATGGGCAGACGACATGAACAGACATTTCTCCAAAGAAGACATACAAATGGCCAACAGACATATGAAAAAATGTTTAACATAACTGGGCATCAGGGAAATACAAATCAAAACCACAATGAGATTCCACCTCACACTAGTCAGAATGGCTAAAATTAACAACTTATGGAAACAACAGATGTTGGTGAGGAAACAGAGAAAGGGGAACCCTCTTACCCTGTTGGTGGGAATACAAACTGGTGCAGCCACTCTGGAAAACAGTATGGAGGCTCCTCAAAAAGGTAAAAATAGAACTACCTACGACCCAGCAATTGCACTATAGGTATTTATCCAAAGGACACAAAAATAGTGATTTGAAAGGGCACATGCGCCCCAATGTTTATAGCAGCAATGTCCACAATAGCCAAAATATGGAAAGAGCCCAGATGTCCATCAACTGATGAATGGATAAAGAAGATATGATATACATGTGTGTATATATGTGTGTGTGTGTACACATTATATATGTATGTATATGTATATATATACACACAATGTACATATGTGTGTATACACACACACACACATACACAATGGAATATTACTCAGCCATCAAAAAGAATGAAATTGCCACTTGCAATGACATGGATGGAACTACAGTGTATTTTGCTATGCGAAATAAGTCAATCAGAGAAAGACAAATACTATATGATTTCACTCATATATGGACTTTAAGAAACAAAGCATATGAACATAGGGGAAGGGAAGGAAAAATAAAATAAGATAAAGACAGAGAGGAGGCCAACCATAAGAGACTCTTAAATATAGGGAACAAACTGAGGGTTGCTGGAGGGGTGGGGGGGTAACTGGGTGACGGACATTAAGGAGGGCACTTGATGTAATGAGCACTGGGTGTTATATGCAACTAGTGAATCAGTAAATTCTACCCCTGAAACTAATAATGCACTATATGTGAACTAACATGAATTTAAATAAAATCTTGAAAAAAAAGAGAAAAATAATGAAATGCAAATTTAAAACACAATTATATACCATTCATACCCACAGATTATCAAGTTTTAAAGTTGACAATTCCAAGCATAGACAAGAATATAGAGCAATGGGAACTCTGATACATTGCTGCTTATAAGTGCAGCCACTTTGTAAAACTCTTTGATCTGGTCTATCAAAGTTGAAGACCCAGCAATTCCACTCCTAGTCAAAATAACAACCAATATTCCATTTCCCACAACCTGCAAGTATGACTCCAAGGGAGCTCTGGCCCACAGCACTATAGGTCACAGCCCCAGGACATCTGATGGGCACTAGGTATTTCCCTACTGGGGTCCAGGGACTACCCTACTATACACAGCCAGAGACCCAGAACTTTTGGGGGCTAGGTGATGGGCTCACACATCTGGAGGGGCATGAGAGTAGCTCCTCAGCAGTGACTAAACACGGCTTCCCAGGGCTGCCACAGAGTTAAAAGGAAATTTAGGAATTTGGGGCAGTGGTTTTTTAGCAACTGGAACAAAAATTGCAATGTTTTAACGGTTGGCATCCCCTTAATAATCACCTTAATATTATTTACTGGTTGCACATTAATCATAAATTTTCCCCAAGGAAACTTATGCACATGTACAACAGAATACATTAAAAGAATTTTAAGTAACCACTGATTAATCATAAGCAAAAAAACCCCCAAAAAACAAAAAGAAAAGCAAAAAGGAAAATGGATGATAATGAAAACAGACCAATGTGGATGAGTCTCACAAATTGAAGTTGAGAGGGAAAAAAAAGACAAAAGAACACATACACTATGATTCTTTCATATAAAGGTTTGTTTGTTTTTTTTAACGTTTCATTTATTTGACAGAGAGACACAGCAAGAGAGGGAACACAAGCAGGGGGAGTGGGAGAGGGAGGAGCAGGCTTCCTGTGGGGCCGGGAGCCCGATGCGGGGCTTGATCCCAGGATGCTGGGATCATGACCTGAGCCGAAGGCAGACGCTTAACGACTGAGCCACCCAGGTGCCCCTCGTATAAAGGTTTTAATAGGTAAAACTAAACTATACTGTATAGAGAACCATAAATCATAAAGAAATGCAAGGAAATGATTAGTAGACTTGTGAAGGAGAAGGCTGGGTACAGAAAGGATTCTGGGGCAGTAGAAATGTCCTTTACTTTTTAACTCATCTGTGTAAGTTTAATGAACTCTTCTCTATTATCTTATATTTTGCAATAAAAGGGGAAAAAGTAAACATCTTCAAATAAGAGCTGGGAGCAGTGGCAGTTGGCAGCTGAAATATGATAACACAAATGACATGAGAACCGGGCAGAGCTAGTATGAAAGCAACAAACAGGAAAGTGATTGGATAATAAAGGGCAGAAATGGGATTTATTCAAAGACATTATCACAGGACACAGAGCACCTGGACAGATATGGAAGAGCTTCTTAGATCGGAGAGAAACTTCCAAGGCTAGTTTGCCAAAGAAAAATGGGCACCAAGGGCAAAGTAAGCAAATATACTGTTTCTTTATTTGATTCTTGGTTTTTTTGTCTCTTTATAAATTTACTAAAACAAACTTCCTTCAGGATTACTCTCAGAAAGCAGCAATTTATTAAAGCTGATCAAAAAGATTTGAGTGAACTCATGCTAGGAATTTAAGGAAATTACTGTGGATTTGCCAAAATGCTTACTACCAAGAGTGTTCAATTAAATATTACTTATAAAGGCCAAAAAAAGAGAGACTTGAGTACCTATGCTATGACAACAAAATAGAATTTGCATCTGTTAGAAATAAAGCTAGAGAAGAATATGGAAAATATTTATAGTAGAAGTAGAAGAAGTAGATTACGAAGTATTACATACAAAAGATCCCATATAGGGATACTGAAAAAATTTACATCAAAAATCATAAAATGAGTGATAAAATTACAGGTGGATTTTGTTTCTTTTATTCTTATTTGTATTTTGAAACTTCCCATAATTAATATATATTGCATTTGCAATAAGACTCATGATATTTAAAAATATAATTCAAAATTGCGTAACAACTATCAAAAATTATATATTCATGTGTCAAAGACCGGGAAAACCATACCAAAAGCAAAAATAGTAGCATTAGAATAGAGGATTATAGATTTGTTTCTTTCCACTTTCCTTCAATGTTACTTAAATTTAAATTTTTAAATATAATTTTAATTCTAGTTTATATAATTATCTGTTAATTATATAATTAATCTCCCCCTCTCCCTCTCTCTCAGGTTATTAAATGCAAAGCAGCCATTGCCTGGGAAACAGGCAAGCCCCTTTGCATAGAAGAGGTTGAGGTAGCTCCCCCCAAGGCTCATGAAGTTCGTGTGCAGGTAAGTGGGACTTTTCCTAGCCCGTACACACGAGGCACTAAGTGCAGACTTGGCTTCTTCAGGTCCAGCCTGCGTGGCATAACTGAGAGGACCTGAAGTTTTACCTACAGCAGAACTACATTTTTAGGCCCAGATTAAAAAAAGGCATTATCCCAGGAGGGGTAAATTACTAATTATCAGTTGTTACTGATAACAGGCTTAACATTTATTTCTACTATCTTTATATTACTCATTAGCCCTAAGAATTAGACCAAGGAATTCACTTCAGATGAGAATTAGTTAGGTTTTCTTTTTGTTTTCCAGTTGCCAGTTATTAAGTGTTATTAAAAGGAAGATAAAAAATTTGGTTCAAAACAAGGGAGAGGAAAGACCTGAAGGGCTGCCTGGGGCAGTAGAAGAGGCCTAGGGGCCCACGGTGGCAGAGGGGGGGCGGGGAATGTGGGTGAGCAAGGAAAAGAGACCACACTGAGGAGACCGTGATCACAGATCGAAAGTCAGCAGAACTTCTCCATTTTCCCCACAGCCGGCCTGGCTTACATTTTTCCTAGGACCACTACAGGACAGGTTTATACATGAGAATGAATAGGATATCCTCACAAGCAGAATCCTGAAGAGTAAGGGGTATGTTAGTAACTGAGACAATCCTTTATCTGATATCTCTTTGAATTATAAAAATTGTATTATTTCTATTTCATTTCATATCATTTCAACAAAATTTGCACAAGCCCTAGAAACCTGTGTTCCCTCCATTCCCTCTTCCTAAAAGATTCTGTTCAACTTTTCCCTATTACCTTTGATTTCTCCTCTCCTGGAGACACTAACTGCCAATTCCATCTTTGTATGATTTTCCAGTGGCAATGAAAGAAAACAAAGGCTTAGAAGAAAAGAATATATGCTGATATTTTTAATTATTCTTTTTTTTTTTCCAAAATGTAATTCTTTTATTGAGCTCTAGGAATTTTGTAAAGTTTCAAGGTGACATTGGGCCTAAAAAACTACTCTCCTAACAACCACAATGATATGACAGAAACAGCCCTCAAGTCTGTGGTTGCCTTGTAGATAATCGCCACTGCCCTGTGCCATACTGATGCCCATATTATCAATCCTAAATTTAAAGAGGCCCTTCTCCCAGTGATCCTTGGCCATGAAGGTGCAGGAATTGTGGAAAGTGTTGGGCCAGGAGTGACCAACTTCAAACCAGGTATGTTCTTTCCTGAGTCCAATTAAATGGAAATGTCAGGATATTTCAAGGACTGATAAGAGTCCTGGCTTCGCATGCTATAGCTGATCTCTACTTATACAGGGGAGCCCCATCTGTCCCAAAGACAAACTAAGTGAGACATACAATCTATTACAGTCTAACAAGGGGACAGAATATGTGAAATCAGAACCAATAAAAATCTGGAAAATATGGTCACTTTATTTACATATAGCATTGAGAAACTGCTGTGAAGCGAAGCCACAAAGTGGGGCACAAATGGAAAATTTATAACAACCTCTTCTAAATAAAACCAAAATAATTTAATATCATAAAGAATTTAAAGAATGAGGACTTAGAGTTAGCTTGAGAAATATTATATATGTCAATGTTAGCTTAATGTGTCTTTTTGAAACTGTAACATAAAAATAGTATGTAAATGGAGCATGGCAATGGCTGAAATCATTTACTTCACATTTTATAACATATTCACAAAATACTGGAATATGGGTTACCTAATACTCACTTGTCATGTAGGATGACCCATATCATTCTTTCCTCCTTTAATGAGAATGCTTCAAACCTAGAAATATTTTAGATTCCATTCCCAAGCAAGATCAGAGAAACAAACCGCTCCCATAAGTTCTGCATCCATCAATGAGTCTGGCCGATGCAGTCCTAGCTCTGCCACTTGCTGGATGTGTACTCCACCAGTGAAGTCACTTTTCTGTGACACAGCTCAGATTTCTGTTTCCTAAAGTGGGGAGAAAAGGTACCCATCTCAAAGGATTGTCTGAGAATTAAATGAGATAGTATGGGTAAGCAGTTAGTAGGGTGCCTAGCACATACTAAATGGTCATCAGAGAATAGAAGCCATTATTAAATTGAAATTGAGTAAAAGGCAGAAAAATATAGAATGTGAGAGTGAGGGGCACCTGGGTGGCTCAGCCATTAAGCGTCTGCCTTCGGCTCAGGTCATGATCCCAGAGTCCTGGGATCGAGCCCCGCATCCGGCTCCCTGCTCCACGGGAAGCCTGCTTCTCCCTCTCCCACTCCCCCTGCTTGTGTTCCCTCTCTTGCTGTTGTGTCTCTCTCTGTCAAATAAATAAATAAAATCTTTAAAAAAAAATGTGAGAGTGAACTAAATGGTGACACATGGCAATGACATAAAGTTTAATCTCCATATCCAGCACATTGTTGTCCACCTCTCCTATTATATAAGGATGTTCTCTTCAATACTGGATGTTTAGAAATGTAAAAAAAAAAAAAATAGTCATGATGCAGAGAGTTGTGACGACAACAGAGCTCAGACAGGACTCTGTAGCTAGTGGTATCAATGTAGATTTGTTGCTTGACTGCCCAGCAGCCAAAAAAAAAAAAAGGAAAAAGTTAAAAAGACAGTATATGCAATACTTGGGGGAATCAGTGATCTTGTAAAGCAACAAAATACTACAGCCATCTATACTTTCTGCTGAACATAAAATGTGTATCATAAAGAATGGTGTTTTCTACTGATTCATCTGGTAGAAACTTTTTACAAGCTGTATCTTAGGCACCATCCAACATATGGCCTTTCTTTCCAGGTGACAAAGTAATTCCACTCTACATGCCTCAATGTAGAAAATGCAAGTTCTGTCTGAGTCCACTCACAAATTTCTGTAAAAAACTCAGGTAAGCTCTATACACTGGTTAGTAAGACTATAAATTGGTATAAATATTTGCAGAAGTACACTGGCAATACCTGGATGAAGTTTCTACCTACCAATCCTAGTCCTAGGTGTATACAGGAAATTGTTGCAAAACTACCCAAAGAAACATATGCTAAAATGTTCACTGCAACATTGTTTATAACAGCATGTAAAAATAGCCCAATGTCCACCAATAAGACAATGGATTAACAAATTGCTATGTAGTAACACAGTGGAAAACTATGCAACAATGAAAAGGGTTAAACCTGATCTACATACAACAACATAGAATAATTTCACACACATAATGTTAAGGGAATGAAGCAAGCTTCTGACAAATATGTTTAGTAAGATATCATATACAAAACAGTACAATATACAGGGGCACCGGGGTGGCTCAGTCCATTAAGCCTCTGACTCCTGATTTCAGTTCAGCTCCTAATCTCAGAGTAATGAGATCAAGCCCCGCATCAGGCTCTGCCCTAAGTGGGGAGTCTGCTTCTCTCCTTCTCCCTCTCCCCACTCGCACTGCTCTCTCTCTCAAATAAATAAATAAATCTTAAAAAAAAAAAAAAAAAGCCTATATACAGTATAGTTTATGGTTACATGTGTATGTAGTAAAGGTATAAATACATCACTGGAATGATAAATGCCAAACTCAAAATAGTAGCTACTTCTATAGGAAATGAGAGAGGAATGAAATGAGGTGCAGTAATTTATTCCAAGGCCCACAGATAAAAGTCCTAGAGCTAGATTTTGAACATAGACCGTCTAACTCCAGACTCCAAAACCTTTATCACCTTATTCTTTAATGAGACTACATACAGAAAAATCTATTTGTCCTTAATGCCAAATGAAGCTAGTTATTTCAGAAGCTAAATTGTATTACTCTTACATCTAATACTGTGCCTCAATTTCCTCATCTATAAAATGGGAATAATAACAATGCTTATTTCGCAGGGTTGTTGTTGTAGATATTTAAAGAATTACATACACCCTTTTGCAAACTTTTAATGAAATAATAGATTTTGGCAATGACCATCAATTCTTTCTAACATCACAAAAAGAGAGAGAATAAGGCATTATGTGTCTCCAGATGAAGATACACAACACCATCTTTGAAATATTCCTACAAAAATATAAAACCTAAATTAAATCAACCAGTTAGATTGAAAATACTAGTTTAGAGGAAATACAGGGATGGAAAAATGTATTAAACCCAATTACAGGGGCGCCTGGGTGGCTCAGTCGTTAAGCGTCTGCCTTCGGCTCAGGTCATGGTCCCAGGGTCCTGGGATCGAGCCCCGCATCGGGCTCCCCGCTCCGCGAGAAGCCTGCTTCTCCCTCTCCCACTCCCCCTGCTTGTGTTCCCTCTCTCGCTGTATCTCTCTCTGTCAAATAAATAAAATCTTTAAAAAAAAAAACAACCCAATTACAGGAATGTAATCAGAAAAATTCGAATGAGGAAAACTGTACAGAACAAATGACTGTTTCTTCAACATACAAATTGCAAAGGAAAAAAACAAGGAGGGAGGTGAGAACCTGTCATTTTTTAAAAGAGACAACACACATATCAACGAAATGCAATGTGTCAATCTAAAAGAATCTATATTTTTGAGATACATACTAAAATATTTACAAATGAAAATAGTAATGTGTGAGGTTTACTTCAAAACCATCCCATGGGGGAGGGTAGGTGCTGGGGGAGGGTCGGTGCTGGAGGTGGGGATTGGGGGGGTTAAAGACGCCAGAAGATCAGCCCCGAGATGGTAACTGCTGAAGCTGGGATATGGTTGCACGGACATTCAACACGCCAGTCTTTCTACTTTTATATACAGCTGAGTTTTCCATAATAAATTTTTTTTAAGAATTAATACATACAAACCCCTAAGAGAGTTTCTGGCACATAAAAAGTATTCAATAAAAAGTTTATCATCATCTTTAGACTACTTCTGACTACATATTTAGGTGTAAAGTCTCAAGTAATTTTCTCAATTTTTCTATCTCAGAAAATTGTCATAACAAAAATATAACACCTAACCTTTTTTTTCAGGAGTGTAATCAGTGGCCCATTTACATTCTCTTTTTTGTATCTTTTTTTTTTTTTTAATTTTCTAGTCCAGTGAAAAATCCTCTTGTTGATCAAGAACTACTGGAAGACAAAACCAGTAGGTTTACCTGCAAAGGAAAACCAATTTACCATTTCATGGGGACCAGTACCTTCACTCAGTACACCGTAGTGTCGGATATAAATCTTGCCAAAATCGATGATGATGCAAATTTAGAGAGAGTTTGTCTGTTTGGATGTGGGTTTTCAACTGGCTATGGAGCTGCAATCAACAATGCCAAGGTAAAAGTGGTTCATCACCAGGTAGCATAAAATAGAATTTTACTAGGAGACGGTGATAAAGCAGCTAGTTACTCTTCAAGCCCTAGCTCTGTCATTTATTACCTCTGTGGCGTAAGGCAAGTTATTTAACCTCTCCACTCCTACTCTCTGCAATAAACATCTACTACAAATAGTTATGGGGCTAATTAAATCATATTACATACGTAAGACATCTGGCCCAACAGCTGGCATATCGTTGGCACCCGGTTCATGTTAATTTCTTTTCCTATACTAATATGTTAGATTACAGACCACCCCTACCTTAAACACAACATGCTTAAATATGTCCCCTAAATACGAATGCTCACTCTGGGACAGCAGACCCAGTCAAGAGGCAACAGAAACTAGATATCCCCCATCTCCACAGAGTCACCCCTGCTTTCTCCCTGATCCTGCAGATTTCTCTCCCTCCAACTGGTGATTCATCTCTGCTTCTCATCCTGGCCCTTTGTGGTTCCAAGGGAGTGTGCGTCAGGTGGCAGCCTTGAGGGTGGCGAGATGCATCCCTGGAAGCCCATGTTAGAATTCAGAAGCTTCCACAAAACTGTTCAGTGAGAACTGGACAGATGTCAGTATCACGTGGATGCCTCAAACAACCCCGGTATTGAAATCTCTTTCTCATCAGTCTTCATCCCTTGAGTTCAAACTGCAAAATGCAACCAGAGTGCTCTTTCTAAACAACAAATGTGAAGACTTCATTCCCCTTGCATACTCCACTTTTCTGTCAGCAGGCTAGTGTTTCTCCCTAACTCTCCCTTCACGGGCTTACCGTTCCCCAAGGCCTGACCCTGAGTATCCGGGCTCCAATCACTGTGACCCTGGGTTTTCCATGCCTGGCTCCCACCAACACTGCCTGGGATGCTCCCCCACCTCTTCTGGCTGACTCCATTTTTTGTTGTTGTTGTTGTTACTTCCTATCAGAAACCCTCCAGCCTCCTAGGCATGCATTAGGTGTCCCTCCCAGTTTCCCCCAAAATATCTGTGTTTATCCCTGTCTTCCTTCTTATCACACTCTGGAGAAATTTTCCATTTATTTCTCCTTCCTTTTAGACTGTTTGCTCCTTGAGGGCAAGAACTCTCTCTTGTTCATTGTGATATCTCCAGAGCCTAGCTCTGTGCCTGGCACACAGTAGGAACTGGATAATTTTTCAATGAATGAATGAATGAAGCCAGGCTCCTATGCAACCCTTAAAACATCTTGATAAGGCTTGATCCTCAGCTTAAAAATCCAAATACTCCTTTTTATCAGGTTACCTGGAATTGTTCAAGTGTCCAGGAAATAAACTCAGCCTAACCAAAATAAAAAAGCTGATCTGATAGCCAGAATATCAAGATAAGACTTCCCATTGAGAATTGGTCAAGCAGACAGGAATGCTACTTTTTGCTATCAGTATATTAAAAATAAAAAATTGTATGGGAAGTCAGACTACAATCTGAAGGCTGCTAGAGGAAGGGTATTGTTAACTGAGTGGAGTTAAAAGCAGATGTAACCTTGGCAGTCAAGGCATATTCTCCTCTAGATAGCACTGGAAGAATTATTGCTCTTTGGGCCACCCCCGCCCCTTTCCTGGACCCCATGCAGACTATCACCTTCTCCTACTCTAGTCTTTCTTCAGGAATATTAACACTAGAGACTCAGCTACAGTTTTCTTTAAAATCCATTCAAAGTTGATGTAAATTTCTAGGTCCTGTTCTTCTCACTGTTGAGGAACACTTAAACCACTTCATAGGAGCTTAGGGAAGAAAAGAGAAATGAATCTGATAGGAACAAGTTAAGAGAAGAAATATCAGTAATCCTAGCCAAAAGGCAAGAGCTTTAATAAAGTTTAATTTACTTCTGGGAAGAAAAGTAATGAAACAACTTTGTGTAATTATTGGGAGACCTGCGCCCAGCATCACCAGGACTCCTAATTCTTTTTAATCTGCTCGTATCCTTTACTGACAAATTAATCATATTTCACAGAGATCTTTGGAAGCATGAAAATGTCCCGTAACAGTGTTGTCTACAAATAGATAATCATCCACGATGTACAGTCCTAATTCTCAAATGGGGAGAGGGGTACTTTATAGTGACTCTCCCCCCACTACTGCAATCAAAGGCACTTTTACACATAGCCATCTAGTTCGTTTAACACAATTAATACAGTGTATTCCAATTATACTGTTGTGAGCTATGTACAACTACTGTGTACAACATTGCCTCAATGAGAAAAATGCCCTTCTACTCAATGACACAGGCAAACTTTTGAACAGTCTGTAGAGAAATGTATTTGGAACTATACTGAACACATGCCATAATATTAAATAGCACATTGTGTATATAGAACAATATTCTGAATATTTGTAAAAAATGTTTTATTTTGCCCTGAGTAGCAAAAGTCAGTGTATGCATGCCTGATATCATGCATAAATTAAAGTAAGAGATACACATTCTCTCTATTCCTTAATAGTTTTGTTTCCAATTTAGAATGTATCAGTACTTCCCTTGGGCAGATTCCTCTTTCCCTTTTGTTTATGCTTTAAGTCTAACAGTTCCCCATCATCATTAGAAAATATTACTTAAGCATCTCTCTGTGTAGTATTTTTTTACCATTATACACTCTCAGAATAACACATTCCAGTTACAGCAACTTTCCCTATTATCTTGTATATTCAGTTTTTATTTAATTCAATGCAACAAACATTTATTAAAGACCCAACCTACAGAATACTCTTAATAGCAATGTAGAAGATAATATGCCTTCAAAGAACTTACAGTCTTTTGAAGAAACACACAAATACAAAATCAATCAACGAAGGCAGATTATAAATACAATACAGAAAAAGCAAAAAGGTGGGCACTAATTCCTGATTGACGAATCAAGAGAAGTTTTATGGGGAGAGTGTCATTTAAGTTAGGCCTAGAAGTAGAGGTCACATTTTAATCAGAGGAAATAAGGTGAGAAGTGCATCAGGCTGAGGAAACAGCATGAACTGAGGATGAGGAAAGGAAGCCACGACAGTGTAGAGTGACTACAGCAATGGGACTACCACAGAGATGAAGCTGGAAGTTAGCTGGTCAGCTCTAAAAACCCTTCAATTTGATGCAAAGAAATCTGGATTTCATTCCATTTAAATTAACTGATGATTTGGGATGTGAATTAATTCACATTTAGAGAAACAGCACTCATTCAAAACCAACTATATAATACTAATACAACCAAATAAGGCCTATTAAAAATATAAATTAATTATGATCTATTGGAAAAGGAAAACAATAAACCCTTTAAAATGTGTGGGTTTTAAAATTCTGTTCTGATAACAGTAAAGGGAAGAGGAAAACAAGCAGATTATTTTCACTTGGGTTTGTTTCTGATGAGCTGATAATTCTAATGGCATTCAAATGATTCTCCATATTTAGCCAGTGACCCAGCCATTTTCATATTGGCAGATTTCCCCCATTAGCTATATCATTTAGTTTTATGACAGGCAGTCTTTCATTTACATGTTCCTGCCTCCACCTTACTCTCTTTCTTTCTTTCTTTTTTTTTTAAAAGATTTTATTTATTTATTTGAGAGAGAGAATGAGAGAGAGCACATGAGAGGGGGGAGGGTCAGAGGGAGAAGCAGACTCCCTGCCGAGCAGGGAGCCCGATGCGGGACTCGATCCTGGGACTCCAGGATCATGACCTGAGCTGAAGGCAGCCACCTAACCAACTGAGCCACCCAGGCGCCCTTACTCTCTTTCTTTAAAAAAAAAAAAGTGAGGCCACTTCCTTTAAAAGTTAATTTATAATTTTGCTGCCTGCAGGTCACCCCTGGTTCTACTTGTGCCATCTTTGGCCTAGGAGGTGTTGGTCTTTCCGCTATAATGGGTTGTAAAGTAGCAGGAGCTTCCAGAATCATAGCTATTGACATCAACAGTGAGAAATTTACAAAGGCCAAAGCCCTTGGAGCCAGTGACTGCCTCAATCCTCGAAACCTAGATAAACCCATCCAGGAGTTCATCATTGAAATGACCAATGGAGGTGTGGATTTTGCCCTTGACTGTGCAGGTGGACCTGAAACCATGGTATGTCTATTTTTTATAAAAGTATATAATAAATTACACTTAGTAACATTAATAAACATTGGCAATATGTTTATATTGAGATAGTTATTTTACATTTAATATTAATATACTTATATATGTATTTAATTTATATATTCATATAAATATTTATATTAGATTGCATGTATTAATATTTAACTAATAAATATTAATATTTACTTAGTAGGTTATTAATATTTCTGTATGTCCTTCCACATGAAATTCAGCAAAAAGAGAAAACTTAGAAATGAAAATTTAGAAGAACTGTGCCTATGAGAAATAAGAAAGAAAAAAAGAAAAGGCGGATTTAGAGGAGGGAAGAAGACAGGCTGACATATGTCACCCCTAACAGCTGGAGGTATTTCACTCCCACCTAAAAGCAGAGACGCGAATAGTTAGCGATCTACAAACAATCCAGTTCTGTCCATCAGATCTCAATAAACGGGCTGCAAAATTAGGTCCACATCATAAATCTGAAATTTTCAATATATTCAATATATTACACACACACACACACACACACACACACACTGCAAAACTAAAAAGTAGATCTTTTTTCCTAAACACTACAATTTGGTATCATTCAGATTTCTTCTCTCAGGACAAGCTACATAATTTGCAGGTCTTTCTAGGAACAGGGCCCTAAGAAACTGCACCAGCTGGAGACCCACGAAGTCAGCCCTGTTTATTCTTACTCGAGAAAGTGGGGTAAAGAGCCAACCACACAGACAACACATGGAAAAGTTAGTTTGACAGACTGCCCAGCCTCACTCCAGTGAATGTTCACTTGATGCATATTTGCTCAAAGACACTAAGTAGAGTTTTGTTTTGTTTTATGAAATGACCAATTTATCGACTAATTATCTGCCTATGGATTCTTCTTATTTCATGAGTGAGATCTGTGGAGTAACTACGCATTATGCACTTTTATTTACGACTTCACTCAACGTGGCTCCCAAAACCCTCCTCTAGGGAGGTTATAAAAAATAGAATTCTGTACTTCAACTTCCCAGCAGCAGGCTTGGTACAGTTCTTCCCCTTGGTTCTTACCCAACTGATGCATTCTGCAGAAGAGAACGAAGTTGGGGAGGAGCTGCTGAAAGCATCAGTCTCCCTTCCTGCGTCTCTCCTCTCAGAATGGTTTAATTGGAATAATGTAACTGCTTAAAGGACAATTCGGCAGGTAATAAGCACTCAATAAATGTTAGCTATTACTGAAAATGCATGCATTAAGGGCTCCTCATCCTGCACTGCTCCCGTGTTCAATGCTTCAGACCCTCTTCTTAAATTATCCTTGGCATCTGCAACTTACAATGTGCTACATCCATTCTTCTACTTTGCACAGCTCAAATTTTTTTCAAACATTGAAATTCAGCCTATTGATCTTATTTTTCCAGTACAGAGATTCTCAACACTGGCTACACTTCAGAAATGCCTGGGGAGTTGTTACTGTCATTGTTTAGAACCTATGAATGGACCATATGCCAGCATATTCTCATGAGTCTAGGGCCCACATACCAATATTTTTTACAAGTTACTTAAGCTGAGAACCACTTGATCTAAAACTTGGCAGGTTCTATTATTATTTAAATTATGGAATAGAATTATACCAGAGAATCCAAATAAGAATAGATGGATTTCTTTAATCACAAAAAGATCAGCTACCTACCCATCTATCAAATTTCCATAACTAAGGAAAGCTAAATTTCTCACTTGTAGAGGAGATTCCAGTAATGCATGTGAACCTGAGTTCAATGACCACTAATTCTCTAAAGCAGCCCAAAGAATCCAACAGAACAATCAGAAAGTTACAATAACGGAACTATTATAAAGTTTTGAGAAGTAAAAGTAATTCTCATCAAAAGTTATCAGAAGCTTCTAAATAAAACCCTGTACTTGCATATAATACCCATTTTTAAATAAGTCATCATTAAGGAGATGAATTGCTTGCTTGAAGCAAAGCTCCAGAAATGCAGAAAAGGCAAACAGGGGTGCACCTGAGTGGCTTAGTCAGTTGGGCACCAGACTCTCGATTTCAGCTTGGGTCATGATCTTGGGGTCATGGGATCGAGCCCTGCATTGGGCTCTGCATTCAGCAAGCAGTCTGCTCAGGATATTCTCTCCCTCTGACCCTCCTCCTCCCCCACATACACTCTCTCTCTCTCACTCTCAAATAGATGGATAAATCTTTTAAAAAAAAAAAAAAAGGCAAACAGGAAAAATATTTTAAAACTAAAATAGAGAATAGGAGTCAATGTAAATAGCTACCTACAGGTAACAAGTAAGATCTATGAATTTTCCCCTCTCCATAATCTCTCTATACAGCATAAACAAAAATATTTCTGCCATATAAAAAGTGCATATGTAGAAGAGTTGCTATTAGGAATGTTATGAATTCTCAAAACAATAAATAAACATTTATTCAAATAAAAATTTCAAAACACATTCTAAAAGTTCTAGGTCACCGCATCTACCATCGCTAGTAAGACAGACAGACAAAGAAAAGGGGGAGAATTTACTGTACTTCAAATTGCTTCTTCTTTTAAGGGCACCTGGGTGGCTCAGTCAGTTAAGCGTCTGCCTTCAGCTCAGGTCATGATCTCAGGGTCCTGAGACTGAGTCCTGCGTTGGGCTCCCTGCTCAGCAGGGAGCCTGCTTCTCTCTCTCCCTCTGCTGTTCCCCCTCACCCTGCTTGTGCTCTCTCACTCTTGCTCTCTCAAATAAACAAAGAAATAAAGAAATTCCTTCTTTTATATAGTGATCAGTAATGAAAAAAGCTGTACTTCCTATTGAGACTCTTGTAAAAGTAAAAATTGCCCCAACAAGTCAGAATTAAGTTGAGCGCTGACTATGGCAAAGGATCTAAAACAAAGTTTACACTTTCATTCTTTAAGATTAGTCTCAGAAGATTTAAATGTTCATCTATTTACCATACAGCTTCTTGTGGAATGGCCATCCGCAAGTTTGTATCTTTCTCAAATTTCTTTACATTTTCAAACCTGGGCATTTTTGTATTAACCCCAAACTTGCAGCAGGTTAACATAATATGGTTTTCTCTCTCATGGGAAGATCAGTGCAACTCCCCTGGGCCACCGCCTTCCATGCAGCAACTCAGCAACCAAGGCTCAATCAAGTGCACCTTCTCGGCTTCACGGGGGCAACACGAGGTGATCTTGGGTGTTAGAGTAGGAGAGCTCACAGCCGGCAGGTTGCACAGCGGCTTTTCTGTTTTGTCTACAAAATACCACACGTCACAATACCACACATTGTTCTGTTTCGTCTACAAAATACCACACGTCACAGAGCCCATGGCCCTGAAGTAGTTACGTGACTCTATCAAACTCTGAGAGCTGAGGAACCTAGAGAAGCAGATGAAATGTTTTATGAGCAAGAGCCTGTGTAAGATTCTGTTTAACTGTGCTGCTCTGTTTTAAAAGAGCACTTTTTTATTTATCCTACACTGAGATATACCAAGTTTACAGCGTGTACCTCATTTCCTAGGTTCTAGTAAATACGTATTCATCCTCTCTTCATGACTTCAAGGATTATGTTTTTGTGCCTCTGAAACTGCAAATCTTTTAGTACATACCCACAGCAGATCACCGAGAACTTGATTAGAATGTATAATATTTATCTTCTAGAGTTCTTTCCTAACTTCACATGTTTTTTCTTGGTATGCAATGAAATACACTCCAGGTTCAGCCTAACTATGGTATTAAACAGAAAGAAATAATAGGTTCTGTTTCTTTGTAATATCTTGTTTTGATGAAGTTCAAATTTTTAATGAATGGTCTATCTGAAACTGAACAGTGGCGCTTCGAGTATCAATCAACAATACCATAGCCTCTTTAGCTTGAGTACTCTCATATGCAGAGTTGTATAAATTTTCCCTAAAGCATTGTACATACCTACACTAGAGTTCATGTTCTACTTGTTCTACTTATTCAGCTAATCCTTTCTGTTTGACCTTCCAGAGAGCAGCCCTGGACAGTACAATAGTAGGCTGGGGATCATGTACTTTCATTGGAGTAGACTCTGAAATGAGAGGCTTGATGGTATCTCCAGTGGAGCTAATAATGGGCCGTACCATAAATGGAACATGCTTTGGTGGTCAGTTTTTTTTCTCTTTTAATTTTCTCCATAGTGGTATGCAAATTCTTATAAAGAAGATTACTGAATAGAAAGGAAAACTGTTTAAATATTGAGTGCCTAATAACACATCTAGAGACTGCACAAAAGTTATTCTAGGAATTATTTGAAAGTAAACAGTTTCTATATATGGATAACTACAATTTGCAAACTGAAATTCAATTTGCATTAAAATGAACCAACACAGAGGAACAAAAGGTAAACTTTGACCAAACGGAGATAATTCCTTATCTAGAAATAGGAACTAATTTTAACATTTCTTATTAAGAAAAACTTTTAAATAAATAAAAGTGTAGAAAATTAAAGATGGGAGGGATAATCCATTTGAAGCAACCCAAATCTTACCTAGTAATTTCATTCACTCAACAAACTGATTAAACTACTGTCACCTACCATGTCTTTACTTGGCATTTTGGTCAAATTACAGGTTGGAAAAGCATCGATTCTATCCCAAAGCTGGTTACTGACTACAAGAATAAGAAATTTGATCTGGACATACTGGTGACTCATACCCTGCCTTTTGACAAAATCAATGAGGCATTTGACCTGATGAACCAAGGCAAAAGGTAAATTAACAAACAGAGGAATAAGTGGTTTGAAAAACCTTTATGATGACTCTTTATTTGATGTTAAGAACTAACCAGTTTGTCTTTTCTGACATTTTCCACATCATCACACATCCTAGATGTGCTTGAAAGATTAAGTAGTGGCCTCTGGAAAAAAGAAAAGCTTCCTACTCTATTTCCATAATATACACTGCCACACACTATCCCAACATAGAGTGGTGATATAAACTGATACATATTTTCCCTTTCACAAACAACTGTTAACTCAGTTGGGGCTGCTCCCTAGAAAGAAAGGTTTCCACAGTATAAAGTCAGGTCACTCTGGTGCAATACAGCCCTGAGTCTCGCATCATTATGTTCTGCAATTAACAAAAGAATGCCCACTCTAGGCCCTTCATGATCAGAACCAGGTGAAAACCATGGATATGTGAGCAGTGAGTGGCTCGTTTAAAGAAACCTAAAGGATGACCCAACGCTCTCTTGCTTTGTCCCAGATCTCCTATAAGATAACGTTCTGATCCACAGTTTTAGCTATATTGTGCTCCTCTGGCACAGACCCTGAGAACTAATTTATAGAAATGTCCCAACTGGGGGATCTGTAGCAATTGAGGAGCAGGGGACACTAGGATCAATGATTTTGGTTAAAATGATCAAGCACAGCTTGGTCAATAGAAGCAAAAGGAAAAACACCAGGAACAGTTTCACAGAGGAGATGAAGGACCAAATAAGCAACAAAAAGAGAAGATATCACAAAATAGGGAGGGGGGGGGGAGCCTAAAGTTAAATGACATGAGTTTGAAGCAGAAAATAAATGTGGCAAAAGAAGAAAATGGGTCCATGATGTGGGGACCCAGGCTACTTCCTGGGAAAGAAACCTGAGAAATTATTTCTACTGACAGGAACTCTCTAATTTTCAAACACACTAGGTGCAACGTATCAGAAAGAAGTTCAATAAAAAGAAAAAAAAAAAAGAAACATTATTTAAGCTACACAAAATAACTTAGTGTATAAGCCCTGCAATATCTTGCACAATCTCAATATCCCCATAAGGAGCAGCCCTTATGTCAGGAGTTAGGTTGGGAGTTCGGGGCCTTAGACCCTAAAACTCTTATCTCCTCCACCACCACACCTTTTCCCCTAGAGTTCTCAGTTATGGAATATATCCACAAGGAATGCTAAGTGGCAGCTAAATGGAAAATGGTGAATTACTTTATTAACAGCTGGGCAAGTCTCCCATACTCTTAAAGTAGGCCTGATAATCAGTGGAAGAATGGAAGGCCGAGGGCTAGATACCTGAATGAGGCCACCTACTTCCCCTCTGGCTCACTGGGAAGACCACATTACTGCCCACACCGATGGAACGGTGACAGTGGAGAAGGCAGAGGATGGGACTTAGCATATGGGTATAGAAGCAAGGAAGTAGAGAGAGTACAACACCCAGTTGGTCTTTTAAGGTGCAGTGACCCCAACTCATGGTGAGGAAAGGACACAGAGGTTCTCTCTCCACAGGCAGACAGATGTAGTTCCAGTCTCTGGGTGAAGACAACATCATGGATGGCAACCTGCTAATGCCAGGGATTCCACAGCTCCAGCAGCAAGGTGGAACATACGGAAGTCTCTGTTCTTGAGGCTTACCCCCTGCTTTGCTTCTGCGTGTTGAAGGAATTATCCAGGAGTAAGAATATTTAGGTTCTCAGAAAGCATCATCCCAACACACCAAGCAGTTACTATTCCAAGATGAAAACCCCACTACAACCTTAGCATGTTTACTCTGTAGCACCATCAGGCAGCACAGACCTCACCCAGGGTCACGTGAGGGTCCCCAACTTTTCCCAGCTTCCTAGCATCATATACAAAGTATTATTAATTCCATGAATGTCAAGATAAAAGAAATTAGGGATAATGTGCTAATTTCTTTTCTTGATAGATGTCTATAAAGAAAGATTAAACCAAATGCTGAAAGAAAAATACAAAAATTATTTGTGGGTTTTGGTTAGATTTACCATAAAAATTATGCTATTGTCTTATTATTAACAGCATTCGAATAGTCCTGACCTTCTGAAGACACCAGGAACAAACTGGAATACTACCTGACTGAATCTGAACCCTTCTTGTTAATTTATAACCTGTAATAATGAACCAAGGATTGCCATGAATTTAAACAACTATTTACAGTTAACATCTCAACATCAAATAGTTATAAACATCACAGCATTTTAAAATATATTAATATTTCCTGTTTAGTAATTATGATAACTGATGTGTTATTGAATAGAATTACATGATGAGAATTGTTTAAAACTAGTTCTGGAGAGGTGGGAGCAGGGAATGAAGAGTAATAAGTAAAGCTAGATTGGCTGTTTGTTTATAATTTTTTAGGTTGGGTGATAAAGATGGGGTTTCATTACACTGTTCTCTCTACTTTTGTTTATGCTTAAAATTTTCCATAATAAAATCATTTTTACTAGAAAAAAATTACTATTATATATGTGTACATAAGATACATATGTCTTTAAAATATGTCATATATATAAAATGCTATTACATAATTTCTGGGTTTCAATAAGCTACAAGCTAATCTTCTTTAATAAGCTGCTAAATAATTTCCTTTTTAACATCTGGTATTTTCTTTTCTCTTAGCCCTGTTTTACCACTACGAACTGTAATCACAAGCAGTGGGATATCAGAAGCTATATAAATGAGTATAGATATATAAAAAATGAAGATTTTTTAAAAGAAAAAACACACCTATACTCTCAAATTTCCATCTTTATTAATTGCCCTTTTCACCTTTGATAATCATGACAACATATAATGTTTAGAGCTTTAGAGTTTAACAATCGTAATTAGCACTAAGTATTTTTTATAGTCAATTAAAAGTGACAGAGAGCAAAGTACCTATTATAAACGCAGTAAGTAAAAAGTTACAAGACATAACAGACAATTAGATTTATATAGGCTTTAGTGGGAAAGGAGGGGAAAAAATTAAAAATAAAAAAGATTTATATGAAAAGCAAAATGAGTGTTTTCAAACAGTTATCCTCATAGATGCTACAATGGACAGTTTAAGGATAAGAGATAATAATTTGGATGGGAGTAACAAACACTAGCTATCAGCTTAGCCTAATTCCTGAAACCCCCTAGTTTTATTTTTAAATGTTTACCACATATTGAACTCTGAGAGAAGATAAACCTCTCGGAAGCTTTGGCAGAGGAGGTTGATAATATCTCAAAGTAGAAACTTACATTCCTGCTTATTGCAGACTCTCTTTCGTTAGAAATGGAAGCCAGTTCATCTGTCTGTAAATGCTTGCTTTATTGGCATTGTTGGGAGTAGGATGCACCCAACAGGGGGCTGTCCTTTTCCACACTATTCCCTGTATCAGGTGTGTTCTGTCTCCTCATCCCCTCAGCCTCCACTCCTCAATCTTTCCCCAGCCTCGCTTGAGACCCACCTCCTTTTCAGCTGTTGACAGCCACAGAGCTGTTTCCCTTCCCTGATCATCTTTGGCTCTTAGTGTCTTTATCGAAAACTTAACACATGCCCCTTCCATTGTTAGTTTTTCAAGCATGTTTGTAAACTTCTTGAAGGCAGAACAGTCTTTGAATATATCCCTCTGTTAGATATAATAAATACATGATGCTTAACAAAGTTTATCCTCACAAGTATCTGGTTTATTTTAGAATATTTCTTTTGAATGATATTTTTCCAAAACATTTTCTACATGCCCCTTTTTTTTCCTAAATAGAGATTCATAAACCCAATCCTAATAACTCAGAATGGTCGTTATGAGGATTAATTTTTATGCCAAGTTGTGTGATGCAGTAGTTTCTCTCCCTCTCCCTCTCTCTTTCCCTCTATCTCTGCAATCACTCCTGCAAGTCAGTGACCCCTGCCTCTATTCATCTTCTAATTTTCCAAGTTTGGTTATGTGACTTGGAAACAAACAAACAAACAAACAAAAAACTTCATTATTCTCCACAATGCTGTTAAAATTACTTATAGAATCAGTGAAAACCCAGAATGATGTGTATGAGGTTTAAAGCTTAACTTTGATCATTCCTTTGGCAGCGGAGACCTTTTTTCTCATCCGTGCACCCAGCTGAAACTCCTAGTATATGTAATTACAATATAATTCTTCAAAATGTACACCTAATGTCTAAGTCACCCAAACATCTTTCTTAAAATGAGAAATGAATGCTGAATCTATATGATACTCCAGAAACCAAAATCATGCACCAGTAATGCATTTGGCAATGTGCAGAAAAGTTCCATTTAAAAACTGCCCTTTTTTTTTTTTTAAAGATTTTATTTATTTATTTGAGAGAGAGAGAATGAGAGACAGAGAGCATGAGAGGGAGGAGGGTCAGAGGGAGAAGCAGACTCCGTGCCATGCAGGGAGCCCGATGCGGGACACGATCCCGGGACTCCAGGATCATGACCTGAGCCGAAGGCAGTCGCTTAACCAACTGAGCCACCCAGGCGCCCTGCCCTTTATTTTTTTTAAAGATTTATTTATTTATTTGAGAGACAGAGACAGAGAGAGAGTGCGGGCAGGAAGAGGGGCAGAGGGAGAGGGACACAAGCAGACTCCCACTGAGTGGGGAGCCCGACGCAGGGTTCAATCCCAGGACCTGGAGGATCATGCCCTGAGTTGAAATCAAGAGTAGGACGCCACCCAGGTGCCCCTAAAAATTGCACTTTAAAGACATAAAAATAAATCTGCAAGCTACTGACAATTATGTTTCTCCTAAGGGCTCTCACATTCACTCTTCAATTTTAAATGTTACTTTTTAAAATACCAGGGGCAACACACAAATCACAGTATTTCTAGGGTACCAAGTTACTGAAACAAAACTGGAATGGAATTTGATCCCTCCAAAGGGAAAAAGAAAATTATTTTAAAGGTTTGGATTCTCTAACATAGTAAGATATTCAGGTCTATTTTGTGTGTGTGTGCTTTCTCAGCCTGAAATTATTACAAAACTTTAAGAATGTAAGTTAATAGGATGAACAATACTTGAATTTAGAAGGCAATACAATCATGATATATTTTTTTTTCAGTTTTTTTTTTTTTTTTTTTAAGATTTTATTTATTTATTTGAGACAGAGAGCATGAGAGACAGAGAGCATGAGAGGGAGGAGGGTCAGAGGGAGAAGCAGACTCCCTGCCGAGCAGGGAGCCCGATGCGGGACTTGATCCCGGGACTCCAGGATCATGACCTGAGCCGAAGGCAGTCGCTTAACCAACTGAGCCACCCAGGCGCCCCAATCATGATATATTCTTCTGACAAGAAAAACGCAGTTTTAAGATATAGTCCCAGTCTCTCCAAACATCTTAGCTTGTCATTGTTTTCTAAATGCTACTACAGCGCCCTCTGGTGTTCTTTAAAACATTTTTCCCATCTACCCAGATCGTATTTTCTTGGGGGAAAAAAAAAAGGATTCAGGGAGAGAATAACAAGTTTCATTTATACCATAGTTGACATTTTAAAAAGTACTTGCAGGGGCCTGGGTGGCTCAGTTGGTTGAGTGACTGCCTTCGGCTCAGGTCATGATCCTGGAGTCCCGGGATCAAGTCCCGCATCGGGCTCCCTGCTCAGCAGGGAGTCTGCTTCTCCCTCTGACCCTCCTCCCTCTCGTGCTCTCTGTCTCTCATTCTCTCTGTCTCAAATAAATAAATAAATAATAAAATCTTTAAAAAAAAAAAGTACTTGCATGTGCATTATTCCATATGATTCTCCAGAATTTTGAATGGACCATAAATTTTGAGAGCAAGGCCATTTTTCATATTCTTTGAGTGCCTTACAGATAGGCCCTCCAGCAATGTGCTCTATCAGGTAGACAGGGCAGAATTTATTAACTTCATAGAATAAATCCTATGTTACAGGGAAAAGAGACTTATGAAGACTCTCATAAGCAAGTAAGAAAAATCTTGAAGGTTCACAGAAACTTCAAGCTGAACATGATCTTAAGAATGGATGGTTGGGGCACCTGGGTGGCTCAGTCATTGAGCATCTGCTTTCGGCTCAGGTCATGATCCCAGGGTCCTGGGATCGAGCCCCACATCGGGATCCCTGCTCAGCAGGAAGCCTGCTTCTCCCTCTCCCACTCCCCCTGCTTGTGTTCCCTCTCTCACTGTCTCTATCAAATAAATAAATAAAATCTTTAAAAAAAAAAAATGGGACGCCTAGGTGGTTCAGTCGTTAAGCGTCTGCCTTCAGCTCAAGTCATGTCCCAGGGTCCTGGGATCAAGCCCCACATCAGGCTCCCAGCTCAGCGGGAACCCTGCTTCTCCCTCTCCCACTCCCCCTGCTTGTGTTCCCTCTCCTGCTGTCTCTGTCAAATAAATAAATTCTTAAAAAAAAATAAAGAATGGATGGTAACACGTAGGAGAATGTCCCTATTAGGAGATACTTGCTGAAGAATTTAAGGGTAAATTTCATGAGATTTGCAACTTCCTTTCAAATGGCTCATCAAAAAGTGGGGGGGGGCGTCTGGGTGGCTCAGTCATTGACCATCTGCCTTTGGCTAAGGGCATGATCCCAGAGTCCTGGGATCGATCCCCGCGTTGGGCTCCCTGCTTCGTGGGAAGCCTGCTTCTCCCTCTCCCACTCCCCCTGCTTGTGTTCCCTCTCTCACTGTGTCTCTCTCTGTCAAATAAATAAGTAAAATCTTAAAAAAAAAAAAGTGTGCAGGTGTGTGTGTGTGAGAGAGAGAGAGTAAATTTGACCAAAAAATATTAATTGGTAATCTAGGTGAAAAACATAGAGGTATCCATTGTCCTGTTTTTCAAATTGTGAAATTGCAAAACTTTTCAAAATAAAAGTTGGGTCAAGAAAGATGGATATTTCCCAATTCCAAATTAAATAAATATATCACTTTTAAAGTATGCCTGACAGGTGGTCAGTCAACCCTAGATTAAGCACCCTCACAGGCCAATTTTTTTCCTTATGGTTAAAACTAAAGTCTGCCTCCCTAGTTCTGCCCTCTGGAGCATCACAAAGTTTCTCTAAATATACTTAGAGTCAATACTCCACATGCAGTGTGAATAACAGACCAATAAATGCAATCTGTATTTATATATTCTTTAGTCAGCCAGCTCCATCATTGACAAATATTGAGGTGTATAAAATTCCTAAATATTTCCTCTCTGGAATACTACTAACCAGAATGCTCTTATTCTATCACTTTAACCCAAAGATAGACCATTTGTCTTCTCCGAAGTTTCAAGGTCTTCTTAGAAGGAAATTATGAGTAAATAGGCATTTAATAATATAGAAAAATTATATCCTCTTTATTTTATTGCTATTAAATAACATTTTTTATCCTTTCTGCCAATAAACTTGTTTTATAGGCCTACTTACAATGTAGCTAATAAAATTTCAGAACCTGACCTTAAAAATAAAAATGTTTATAATTAACCAAAGGAGTCTGAGAAAGAGATGAAAGAGATATCCCTTCTTGCAGATATATAAAAAATAAAATAAAATTCTGCATCATAAGTTACTTTTAAAAACTTGGTTTGATAAGGTATTAAATTAAAAAGGTTTCCAAAAGAGACAAACCAAAAAACCAACTCTTAACTATAGAGAACAAACAGATGGGACCAACCAGAGGAGAGGTGGGGGGGGATGGGTGAAATAAGTGAAGGGGATTAAGAGTACACTTACCTTGATGAGCAGTGAGTAATATATGCAGCTGATGAATCACTATATTGTACACTTGAAACCGATATAACACTATATGTTAACTATACTGAAATTAAAACTCTTTTAAACTCAATTTTCTCTGAAAAAAAATTAATAAATTTAAAAGGTTTCCAAAAATATCTATTGGTTCTCCTCAATATGGAGATGTGTGAATATTCACAACTGTTACTAGAATGTCTTCTGTTTTTTTGTTAAAAAGAAATCCATTCTCAGTTAATTTAATGTTACTTGAACCAAAATGTATTATATGATTCCAAAGACTTTAGAAAGTGTTGCCTTATCCTGTGAAAATAACCTCCAAGAGGAATCTGCAATTCTGTTCATCTTATAGCCAAGATTTTGACCTGGTAATAACATTGTAATTGGTATCTCTGTATTTCTAAACACTCTTCAAATTTTTCTGCCAAATTAAAAGAGAATCCTTAGCACTTTCCTTTTCTTCCGCATGCACAAGGTGGAATTATTAATTATTCCAAAATAATGGAGTAACTGAAAGCGTATGCCTTTGCTATATTTACTTTTTTTTACTGAGAGTCTGAATCTATGTTTCATTTATATTAATAAATCCATGGATGATGATACAAGTAGAAAAATAATAGGGAAAAAATTCTAGGTTTGGAATAAGGGTTGATCCCAGTGAGAACAAATTTCTGCCCCCTGCAGAGTGAAAGGAATCCAATGTATCCAATCTGTCACAGAATGGCTGCCTAGTCCCCCTTAGGTATTATACCATATTGGGGATCCAGGGTGGTCAGACATTGCTGTCAGTCTGAACACTGAGCTGTGGCAGAGCCAGAACACGCTTGGAATGGATTATTTATGCTGTTGAGCCTATGCTCACATCTATGGGCACAACACTATAAGCCCACTAAGAAAGCACTTGGGGGACATATATTTTCTCACATACAGTGCTCAGTACAAAAGGTCCAGCCACATATCTCTTCTCCAGACTTATTACCAATCTTATAACCTCATTCCTTCAAAGTCCCTGGCCATCTGACCAAATCACTAATTACTGCCTATTAATCAATGTAGATCCATACCTCAGGCCATTTCATTCTTGTCAAAGAAGACTTGTCGAAGAGATATACATAGGGGCGCCTGGGTGGCTCAGTCAGTTAAGCATCTGCCTTCGGCTCAGGTCATGATCTCAGAGTCCTGGGATCGAGCCCCACATGGGGCTCCCTGCTCAGTGGGGCATCTGCTTCTCCCTCTCCCTCTGCCCCTCCCCCCACTCATGCTCTCTTGCTCTCTCTCAAATAAATAAATCTTTTTTAAAAAATAAAAAAAAACCAGAGATATACATAATTCTTGATGTTCTGTATTCCTGTAAGAGTTCCCAAATCTACCTCTACCAAATGCCAGAATATTGTACAGAGCACTGTAAACAAAGCTGAAATTCTCTTCCTCCTCTATAAACTGATCATATAGGTGTAGAAGTGCAGTAAGAGTGTGAGTCAATTGCTCAGGCAATTTACTGGGCCTTAAGGATCTGCTTGGATCCAGTCCTGTATACACAATTCCACTTGATAATGCTATCCTCCTGGGGCATGTCCAGGCTGAAAATTCTGTTGATCCAATAACACTCAGTTCATGGTGAGAAACGCAGAAAGCATGATTACCTAGCATGTCTTAGTTTGACATTTTCAACCATAAGAAGGACTGAAGAGAGCAAGACTTTGCTCTAAAATGCTAAGTTCTCCACCACAGATCTACTGGAGCTTGTCTAGGCTCCATACAACATCCTGCCACAGACACTTAAAAAATATTGAGTCCAAGGGTGCCTGGGTGGCTCAGATGGTTAAGCGTCTGCCTTCAGCTTGGGTCATGATCCCAGGGTCCTGGGATCAAGCCCCATATCAGGCTCCTGGCTCAGCGGGGAGCCTGCTTCTCCCTCTCCGCCTCTCCCCCTGCTCATGCTCCTCTGTATCTCTGTGTCTCAAGTGAATGAATAAAAGATTTAAAAAAAACCAAAAACATTGAATCCATAAAAGGAAAGCATCAGGGTTGTTCTCACAGCAGTCTAGATCAGCTGGACTTCTCTTACTCTACGTTCCACTCAAAGCTGGCAGATTTTAGGTCACCCTAGGTGAGAGCTGCCCGAAGATGATGTTGCCCACACTGGCTGCTGACACTCGTTAGCCATTCCTCACTTCTCCCTTACAAAAAGAAACCCAATTTCATTCAAGAAACAGGCAATAATCAGCTAAGGGAAGGTGGGAGTCTCCTTCAGCCCCAAGAGTTAAGCTATGAATGGTCTAATCCCATTCTCCTTTGCTAGTGACTGATTTGGGATAGACACATGACTCCTTCTGGTGAGACATATGGGGACGTCTGTTAGAGGGCTTTGGGGAGTGATTTCTTCCCTGATTTTAAAAAAAAGGAAGGGTAGGGGCGCCTGGGTGGCTCAGTTGGTTAAGCCACTGCCTTCGGCTCAGGTCATGATCCTGGAGTCCCAGGATCAAGTCCCGCATCAGGCTCCCTGCTTGGCAGGGAGTCTGCTTCTCCCTCTGACCCTCCTCCCTCTCATGCTCTCTGTCTCTCATTCTCTTTCTCTCAAATAAATAAATAAAATCTTTTTTAAAAATTAAAAAAATAAAAAAAAGGAAGGGTAAAAAAAAGATCTTTTCCTTCCTACCTTTGGATGTTGTCATGTAAGGATCTGAGAGGCTGGAACTGTAGCAGCCATCTTACAACCATGGTGGGAAAAACAAGAGAATAGCAGAGCAGTTAAACTAGAGCCCTGACATCATAGAACAACCAGAATTTACCATTCTCTTTCATTAAACTGTCCAGCACTTTTATTTTTTTTATTTAAAAATCAATTAGCCAACATACAGTACATCATTAGTTTCAGATGTAGAGTTGAGTATTTCATCAGTTGTGTATAACACCCAGTACTCATCACATCATGTGCCCTCCTTAATGCCCATCGCCCAGTTACCCCATCCCCCCACTCTCCTCCCCTCCAGCAATCCTCAGTTTGTTTCCTATAATTAAGAGTCTCTCATGGTTTTTCTCCTTCCCTGATTTCTTCCCAGTCTCCCCTCCCTTCCCCTATGATCCTCTGCATTGTTTCTTATATTCCACATATGAGTGAAACCATATGATAGTACTAGAAGTCCTAGCTTCAGCAATCAGACAACAAAAAGGAAAAAAGGCATTCAAATTGGCAAAGAAGTCAAACTCTCTCTCTTCACAGATGACATGATACTTTATGTGGAAAACCCAAAAGACTCTATCCTGAAAATACTAGAACTCATTCAGGAATTCAGCAAAGTGGCAGGATATAAAATCAATGCACAGAAATCAGTTGCATTTCTATACACTAACAGTGAGACAGAAGAAAGAGAAATCAAAGAATCGACCCATTTACAATTGCACCAAAAACCATAAGATACCTAGGAATAAACCTAACCAAAGAAGTAAAGGACCTGTACTCTAAAAACTGACCAGCACTTTTAGAAGCAACCATCTACCCCCTCTGGCTTTGAATGACTCATGCACTTTAATACTCTTCTATGGCAAAAACTGAGTAGTCCCCAAGGCTTTGCCTCCAATACTTACTTTATTCCAGAAAATCAGAGCTGACTTTTTAATTAACTGTTTCATCCATCCCTGCACACCTAGAGATGCTCTACTCCGTAGAATCAGCTGAATTTTTACTGCTTTCAGCCTCAACCAGGTCAGATAATTAATCCCAGATTAACCCACTGATGGTCTGTTTTCTTGCAAAATTCCTAATACTGTTTTTGACTGATTTCATCGCAAGTCACAGAAATCGATTCTGGCTAATTTAAAACGATAAGGAACTTATTTAAAAGCTACTGGGTAGGTCACAATATTATCAAGAGGACTAGAAAACTTTCAGAGATACACAGCTTGAAATTTATATCCAAGCCTACGCAACAGAACTGGTCTGAATAGGCTCCAGATGCTATAGACTGAACCACAATACCACCCTTGGACACAGGACATCACCACTGGCTTGGTTGCCATTGCTGCCCCAGGAAATTAAATCTGCAATGGGGAAGGAATGAGGGGTTTGCTTCTTCTCCTGTTCATGCTCCATCGCTCCCACCACTTGCTAGCTACTGCTCAAGCCCCTCCATTGTCCAGACTCGAAGGGAGGGGAAATTTGGAGGAAAAGACTGTATTCTACATGACCAGTAACTACTGTTACAATCTGATATTGGTACTCTTTGGCTGTAGCACCTTTCAGATACTGGATTCCTTCTTGAGTGTGGAATTTCTGTGGGTTTCACAAAGAACCCTCCACTCCACTGGGGACCTCCTACCTACAATTCCTTTACAGGTTAGATTCTTTACACAACCAACCAACTAAGACTTTGCCTTCAGCCCCTGACTTCCACCAGGGCCACCTACCCTCTCCAGGTGGATTTCTTTGGTGAAGTTTCTTTTAAGATTATCTACAACTGTATCCCTTTGCAGGCTCCACATTTGGTCCATGGGAAAACACACCTGTGTGTCTGGCTCCACTAAACTCTGCTCTACTTCGTTCCGCCACCAAACAGACTGCTCTAGCCAGCCTCTAGCCTGACATTTTCTAATTTCAGACGCCAGACTTTGAGTCGTTCAGGTTCCAGAGAACACATTTCAAGCTTTTTGAGTGGTTTTCTTCTCTTGGCTTCAGATGAGAAGGAAGTGCTTCCATCACTCTCACCAGAATATACAGCACACTGACAATTCTCTCCAAAGAAATCCTCCCTCCCAGTTATTTCTGCCCTTCCTCATGAAGTCTTTGGCGGCCCTTACAGAGCTCAGAAACAAGAGATGAGCTAATGCTGGCAGAAGAAACTGTCCGTGTCTTAGCATGTCCTACATAAAGTAGGACACGCTAGTACCTTGTCTTCCGATGTGGGGGTAATTTTGGTACCTATATTATTTAGCCTTAGAGTTCTTAGTCAAAACTGAGACAATATGAAAAGTGCTATTTTAATTTCCTATTACATGTAATCATGAAATTATACCTTATACTTCTCCAGCCTTTCAGGTTTTCCAGAATCTCCAGAGTTCCAGAGTCTCCAGAGTTCCTGTCTGGAAAAGATAAACTCAGATTATTTACAATAAGGAATAATTTCTAATATATGATTACCTACAAAAAATATAAAGAAAATTTACTTCTTTGGGATCATAGAGCCACTTAAGAAGTCTCTGACCTCCTGATTCTGTGATATGTGTTGGTCTTGAAAAGTAACAAGAAAAATTGCACAACAGGGCACCTGGGTGGCTCAGATGGTTGAGTGTCTGCCTACGGCTCAGATCATGATCTCCAGGTCCTGGGATCAAGCCCCCAGGCTCCCAGCTCAGTGGGAAGTCTGCTTCTCCCTCTCTCTCTGCCTTTCCCCCTGCTTGTGCTCTCTCTGTCTCTCTCTCAAATGAATAAATAAGAAAATCTTAAAAAAAGGAAAACCTGCACAACATAATTCAGATCTGTAGCTGCAAACTAGATATCCATTTTCTCTGTACGCTACATGTGTATGTGTTTCCCAAGAGAAAGGGTTTGTCGGTAACTTTGGAACCTTCGATTTATCAGAATTAGTACCAGCCACTTCTGGTTCCCTCATGTCAACTCATCTGAGGCTTCCTTCAATTCAGACAGTTTCCTGTTCCAATTCATGGGGTCTATAGCACAGGCTGTGTCTGCCTCTCAAATGGAGTATGTACACAACAATGTCAACTAGAACTGGGGGGAAAAACAGTTCCCCTTAAAATGCAGAAAATACGGCTTCGTGAACTCTTCTTTCAATTTGTTCAGTACTTATTTTTCTTGCGAGCTCTATGAAATATGCTTCCATTTTTTGAAATCTGTTTGACTATGTACACTTACTTACTTGTTATAAAGTCTAAAATGATGGGTCATTTTCACCTAATGAGTTCTTCAGTTCAAAATAAGATGAACTTTTTTCTTTTTCTTTTTTTTAAAGATTTTATTTATTTATTTGAGACAGAGAGAATGAGAGAGAGGGAGCACATGAGAGGGGGGAGGGTCAGAGGGGAAGCAGGCTCCTTGCTGAGCAGGGAGCCCGACGCGGGACTCGATCCAGGGACTCCAGGATCATGACCCGAGCCGAAGGCAGTCGCTTAACCAACTGAGCCACCCAGGCGCCCAAG
>NW_023270323.1:127408-132868 GCF_011800145.1 Mirounga leonina
GCCGAAGGCAGTCGCTTAACCAACTGAGCCACCCAGGCGCCCAAGATGAACTTTTTTCTTGAAAATCAGAATTAAGTACAAGTTAGCAGTATAACTCATTGTTTACTCTCTTATGCTAGATGAAAGAGAGCACAAGGTAGACAGATCAAGAATTTAACTAAATGATGCCTACAGGTTGATGCTCCCCATTACTTCTATCTTTTGCTTGCTATCCCCATTTTGTGCTCTGTATTTGGAAAACATCATCTGCATCTCCTACCTGGTCAGGTTATTTCTAATCTAGTCCACACTAGCAAATTCCCTAATGAAACTGAGGGCCTCTGATTTCACCCTGAATCAATTTTTCCTTCTCATACAAAGTAGATTTGACTTCCACATCTACTTGTAACTCCTATCTATATTTTAATATACTTTACTTTTAGAAGTTTTAGGGTTCAGAGCAAAACTGAACAGAGTTCCCACATACCTGCTGCATCCACAATTAGAAACGACCTGTCCCACTATCAACATGTCCCACAATACTGGTACGTTTGCTACAACTGATGAACACTGACACATCATTATCACCCGAAGTCCAGACTCTACGTTAGGGTTCACTTTTGGTGTTATACATTCTATGGGTGTTGACAAATGTATAATGATGTATCTAACATTATAGTATCATACAGAATAATTTCATTGCCTTAAAAATCTTCTCTATTTCACCTATTTATCCCCACCTCCCCCAACCCCAGCAACCACTGATTTTTTTTTTTTAACTTTCTCCATAGCTTTGTCTGTTTCAGAAAGTTATATTGTTGGAATTATATAGTATGTAGCCTTTTCAGATTGGCTTCTTTCATTTAGTAATATGCATTAAAGATTCCTCCAAGTCTTTTCAGAGCTTAATAGCTCATTCTTCTTCAGCACTTGACAATATCATACTATCTAGATGATTCATCCATTTACCTACTAAAGAATATTCAGTTGCTTCTAAGTTTTAGCAATTATGAATAAAGCTGCTATAAAATTTGTGCAAACATAAGGTTTCAACTCATTTGGATAAATATCAAGGAACACGATTGCTGGATAGTATGGTAAGAATATGTTCAGTTTTATAAGAAACTGTCAAACTGTCTTCCAAAGTGGCCATACCATTTTGCATCCCCACCTACAGTGAATGACAGTTCCTATTGCATTTGGTGTTCTGTTTTGGATTTTGGGCAGTTGTGTAGTAGTATCTCATTGTCTTAATTTGCAATTCCCTAATGACATATGATGTTGATTATCTTTTCATACTTGCTCGCCATACATACATCTTCTTTGATAAGGAATTTGTTCAAATCTTTTGTCCATTTTTAAGTTGGGTTATTAGTTTTTTTATTGGTGAGCTTTAAGAGTTCTTTGTATATTTTGGAAGACCATCCTTTATCAAACATGCCTTGCAAATATTTTCTCCCAGTCTGTGGCTTTTCCCATTCTCTTGACACTTTTGGAGCATAAGTTTATTTCAATGAACTCCAGCTTATCAATTATTCCTTTTATGGATCATACCTTTGGTATTATATTTAAAAATCATTGCCATACCTAAGGTGATCTAGATTTTCTCCTATGTTATCTTCTAAGAGTTTTATAGTTTTGCATTTACTTTCAGGTCTACGATCTATTTTGAGTTAATTTCTAAGAAGGATGAAGGTCTGTATCTAGATTCATTTTTTTGCAGTGTATATCTAGTTGTTCTGGCACCATTTTTTAAGAGACTGTATTTTCTGTATTGTATATCTCATATTTTCTTTGCTATATTGTCAAAGATCATTCACTATATTCACGTGGGTCTATTTGTGGACTCTATTCTATTGATCTATTTGTCTTTTTGCTGATACCCCACTGTCTCAGTTATTATAGCTTTATAGTAAGTGTTGAAGTTGGATAGTGTCAGTCCTCCAACTTTGCTCTTCTCCTTCTATACTGTGTTGACTTACTCTGGCTCTTTTGCCTCTCCATATAAACTTTAAAGTCAGTCTGTTGATATCTACAAAATAATTTGCTGGAATTTTGACTGGGATTGTGTTGAATCTATAGATCAAGTAGAAAGAATGGACATATTGACAATATCAAGTCTTTCTTTCCATGAATGTGGGATATCTCTTCATTTATTTAGTTCTTATTTGATCACTTTCAACAGAGTTTTGCAGTTTTCCCCATATTGATTGTGTACATATTTTGTTAGGCTTGTACCTAAGTATTTCATTTTTTCTCAAGCAAATATAAATAGTATTGTGTTTTTAATTTCAAATTCCATTTGTTCATCGCTGGTATATAGGAAAGAAATTAACTTTTGCATATTACTTTGTACGCTACAAACTTGCTATAATCACTCATCAGTTCTAGGAGCTTAATGTGGATTCTTTCATATTTTCTACATAGGCAATTATGTCAATTGTGAACAAAGATAGTTTTATTTCTTCCTTGTCAATCACTATACATTTTATTTTATTTTCTTGTCTTACTGCATTAGCTAGGACTTCCAGTGTGACTCTGAAAAAGAGTGATGAGAGAGGACGTCCTTGCCTTGTGCCCGATCTTAGCAAGATAACTTTTAGTTTCTCTTCATTAATTGCATTGTTACTTGTAGTTCTGTTGTAGATGTTCTTTACCAAGCTGAGGAAGTTCTCTTCTATTCCGTTTCCTGAGTTTTTCTTATCATGAGTGGGTGCTGGATTTTATCAGATCCTTTTTTCTGCATCTATTGATATGACCATGATTTTTCTTCTTTAGCCTGTTGATATGACAGATTATGTTAACTGATTTTCCAATGTTGAACCAGCTTTGCATACCTCAAATAAATCCCACTTGGTCATGCCATATCTCTTCTTATAAGCTGTTGGATCCAATCTGATAATATTTTGTTGATAATTTTTGTACTAGGTTTATGAGATACTGGTCTGTAGTTTTCTTTTCTTGTAATGACTTTGTCTAAATTTGGTATTAGGGTAATGCTGGCCTCACAGAATTAATTAGTAAATATCTATCTTCCTTTGCTTCTATCTTCTGAAAAAGATTGTAGATAATTGCATAATTTTTCCCTTAAACAGTTGGTAGAATTCACCACTGAACCCATCTGAGCTTGGTGCTCTCTGTTTTGAAATGTTATTAATTACCAATTCAATTTCTTTAATAGATATAAGCCTATTCAAATAACCTATTTTTACTTGTGTGAGTTTTAAACAGATTGTGTCTTTCAAAGAAGTGTCCATTTGATCTAGGTTATCAATTTTGTGTGCATACAGTTGTTCACATTATTACTTTATTATCCTCTGGATGTCCATGATATCTGTAGTGATGTCCCTTTTTCATTTCTGATGTAATTTGTGCTCCTCTCTTTTTTCATAATTAGCCTGGCTACAGGCTTATCAATTTCATTAATCTATTCAAAGACCCTGCTCTTGGTTTTGCTGAGTTTCTCAACTGATTTCAGTTTCCAATTTCATTGATTTCTACTCTAAATTTTATTATTTCTTTTCTTCTGCTTACTTTGGACTTAATATGTTCTTCTTTTACTACTTTCCTAATAGAGAAAGTTAGGAAATTAATATTTATCTTTCTTCTTTTCCAATATATACATTCAAAGCTATAAATTTTCCTATAAGCACCGCTTTCACTACATGCCACAAATTTTGTTGTCTTTTCATTTCCATCAGGTTCAAGTAAGAAGCCAAAACAAAACTTACTTCACTGCCTTCCCACTGAGCAGCTTGCCCAAGACCCTATTCCAATTCTGATAGCCCATTTACAAGCCAAGCCCGGAACACCCCCTGAAGTCACAAAAGTGTGAGGACCCCCCTCCCCCCACCCATGACTAGATCTCTCTGGAGTTAACGCTCAGACTTATCCACACTAAGCCTCCAGCAATTCATCAATTACACTTCACATTTTCCAATACCAATACTGGCTTCCCCAGAAGTGGGTTGTTGCTCCAATAAGTTGTGATTCTCTATTATCTGTCTAACTCTCCAATTCTAGGGTCATTGGTTTACCCCATGATCTCAATTCTCTGACAGATCTAAGAAGAGTTTTTGATTTCTCAGTTTGTTCAGCTTTTTATTTGTTGTTAGGATGGACTGACAACTTTCAATCAATCTCCTTACATGAGACTGAAAACTAGCAAACTAGGAAGGTATCACTAAAATGCAAATGCTTCTTCCCAGAAGATAAACAATATATCTACAATAGGGAAAAGAACATTAACTCTTTGCTAAAAGCTTTCTTTCACTAGAAAATTGCTTACTGCATTCCAAGCAAAAGTTCTATTATATACAAAGGCCTGGAATCAAGAAAGAGAACCGTTCTTTAAGAAAATGCAAATGTTCCATGAGATTGGAATGAGACTTGTGTGGTAGAATAGCAGAAAATAAGGATGTAGAGATAAGGAGGAATCATGTTATGCAGAACCTGACTGGCCCATCTAGAGTTTGGATTTTATATCTTTCTCAGCCTTTGAAGACTTTTAAATAGTAGAATGACATTTATTTCCTTCTAATCCACTTATTCAAAAACTATTAAAGGTGAAAGAAAATAGCATGAATGATTTATGTTTCAGAAAGTTCACTAAGGGGGCATTAGTTAGAAGTGCATTAGATTCAGGGACCTGACAACAAAGACATCAGATGGGAGGCTTTTTCAGAAACCCTGTAAGACATGATGACAGCCCAAACAAGGCAGCAGCAGTGGCGGGGAGAGGGGTAGAGAAGAGGCAAAAGATATGAGAGGTATTTAGGGTTTGGTGACATTGAATGCAGGCGCTGAGGGTTAGGGAGAAGTTGCGACTTCCAGGTTTCTGACTTGGGGAAAGAAGGTGGGGGTGCCTGGCTGGCATACTCAGTTAAATGTGTGCCTTTGGCTCAGGTCATGATCCCAGAGTCCTGGGATCCAGTCAGGCATTGGCCAGTGTGCTTCTCCCTCTGCCCCTCCCCCTAGTTGTGCTCTTTCTTTCTCTCTCCTTCTCTCTTCCAAAAATAAAGTCAAGAAAGAGAGAAAAATAGATAGATAGATAGATAGATAGATAGATGGTGGTGCCCCACACAGACGAAGATTAAGGAGAAAAGATTACAAGGTGAGTTTTGAACAAGTTGACTTTGAGATAACTGAGAGATATCCTAATGGAGACACATAGATGTCTTATAGTCAGTTGTATGCCCAAGCCTAGAGTTCACCACAGCCACCCTTAGTCATAATCTAGAAGCTGTCCCTATATAAAAAGAAGTTAAAAGCCTTAGTGTAAATGAGAGAGTGGAGGGCGCCTGGGTGGCTCAGTCGGTTAAGCGTCTGCCTTCCAATTGGGTCATGATCCCACGTTCCTGCGATTGAGTCCCATTTCAGGCTCCCTACTCAGCAGGGAGTCTGCTTCTCCCTGACCCTTCCCCCCTGCTCGTAATCTCTCTCTCTCTCACTCTTTCTCTCTTAAATAAATAAAAATCTTTA
>NW_023270323.1:132878-186563 GCF_011800145.1 Mirounga leonina
TCTCTCTCTCTCTCACTCTTTCTCTCTTAAATAAATAAAAATCTTTAAATAGGGGCGCCTGGGTGGCTCAGTTGGTTAAGCGACTGCCTTTGGCTCGGGTCATGATCCTGGAGTCCCGGGATCGAGTCCCGCATCGGGCTCCCTGCTCAGCAGGGAGTCTGCTTCTCCCTCTGACCCTCCCCCCTCTCATGTGCTCTCTCTCTCCTCTCATCCTCTCTCTAAAATAAGTAAATAAAATCTTTAAAAAAATCTTTAAATATATATATAATAAAAAATAAATGAGAGAGTGGAATGAAGGGAAGGCCGTTGGACAGAATTTTTTTAGAACATCAGCACGTAAGATACATACTGAGCAAAAAGAGCCATGAAAAAGACCGTAAAGCAGAGGAAGAGAGTGGTCTGGTAGAGCTTTTTTAATAAAACTCAGCGTTCACAACAATCAGCGTTTAAGAGTAAACTGGCAAATACTCCATCATCCCTCTTTCTCCACAACGGCCACTCCTAAGCCACGGCACATCAAACACGTCCACGTCCCGGAGGCTTGGCACTCACTCGTGCCCCTCCTCGCAAAGTTCTCTCCCCGTGTCCTACCGAACGCCAAAACTCCTACTCACCCTTCAAGAACAGCGGGAATAGAGCCGGGGAAGTTTCCCGAATGGGTACCTCCTTGTGTCCCCTTTACCACTCCTCACAGCTCAGTTTCCCCCTCGTTGCAGCGTCATTTGAAGGGCTAGATCTTACTCATGTTGTGATCTCAAGACGCAGCGCACACGAAGTCTGTAGAAAGAGTACAAAACGGTGCAGTCCTGTTTCTCACGTGCTTCCAGTTAAATTCCTGGTTCCTCACTTTCCATAGCTCTCCTTCATAAGCCATATTATCTACGCTGCCTGGGCTAAAGTTACAAGGGGAAAACCCCTTCCGGACACAGACGTTTCACATCTAGCTTGACGGCCTAGCCGAAACCCCTCCGACTTCAGAGCCGAAAACACCCGGGCGCGCCGTAGAGCACCGGCCGCGCCAAGCTCAGGCCCCGCCCTTCGCGCCCAAAGCCCGCCTAGCAAACCCCGCGCTCACGCTCCGCCCCCGGCGCAGGCGGAGGCGGGACCACGCCAGCAGCACTCCCCGCCCATGCCACGCCCCTTGCGCCAGGCGCACTCCCCGCCCCCGTGCCCAGTACGGTGGGTCCCACCCCGGATGTTCGCAGTTCGCTGACCGAGTCCGAGACCATGGCGGCGCAGGTAGGCCTGGCGGTGCTGCGCGACCTACTCCAAAGAAGGAGGGAACAGAGGGAAAGCGTAGGATGGAACTGGGCCGCTAACTGCGCGGGGCACGCGGGGCTCGGCCTGTAGACAGGCATGAGCTGCCGGATTTGAAACGGTGCCTTGGGCGAGCTGCTCTGCGGGAAGGAAGGGAAAGAATCTTTGTTTCGGCTCTTCACTTGAAAAGGTTTTGCTGCTTCTGGGGCAGCGGAGCGAGGTGGGGGTGGGGAGAACCGGAGAGTGGGGGGTGGGGGGGCCGGTTTCCTGCTAGAAGTGGTTTAGGAGCGCTAGTGCTTTGCGCATGCTAAAATAACTAACTGGCCTGGGGTCATACTGGGCGGGTGGCAGAACCCGCGCTCCTAACCCTTAAGGTTGCTGTGTTTCATGATTGTAATTCATAATTGAACAGTTATGGGGACACCAAAGAATGTATTTGGGAAGACCCGTGGGTCCCTTTCAGTAGTAACATTTTTGAGCATTTAAGGCACCAGAAGTTTATATCCTTTTAATCCTCCCGTGACACTTCTATGAGGTATTGTCTCCATTTTTCAGACCCAAAATTGAGGCTTAGAGGTTTGGCGTGCTTAGTGGTCACTTTCAGATAGCCAGGAGTCCTGTCCAGGTCTGTCCCTGTGCGAGGAACTACTCAGGTTCCTGAAATATACATTAGACAAGAAAGAAAGGCAGAAATATATGAATAATCAGTTTAAAGTTATTTGGTGTTTTAATGTTTTGCAAACTTTAGAAATTTTCTAGAAAGATTTAGGACCTTAAATGTTGAGGTTGAGAAGAAATGGTGAACTCTAGACGATCTTTTAGACTTAACAAATTGGCAACTTTTCCTTATTACCAA
Source organism: Mirounga leonina (assembly GCF_011800145.1). Taxonomy (NCBI): domain Eukaryota; kingdom Metazoa; phylum Chordata; class Mammalia; order Carnivora; family Phocidae; genus Mirounga; species Mirounga leonina. Next base: position 134,992 of record NW_023270323.1, read on the forward strand.
GTGCCTTTATTCAGAGAAGGTGAAAAATTATAATCCTGTGATAGTTCAAATGTTGAAGTAGGACCATTGCCTGTGGATCTAGGGCAGAGCTTTGTTTTGCTTAGAATTGTCACTGAAAGAAAAGGTTAATCTTTCAAACATTCCTGAGATGAGGGGACGGGGCATAAAAGCTTAGATTATAGATGAATTATTTATTCATGTTGCTTAAGTTCTCTAGGATCCATGGCTATTCTGAATTTGACCTTTGGGACTTTGTTTTGAGATTTATGGTACATTCCATGAAAACAGATTGTAATGCAATGTCTGAATTTTTTCACCATCAGATTTAATATCTACACTTTAATTTTAAAAGCAATAATTTCCAGCCTCACCAGTTTACACAAGCCACTCATCTCTGTATATAGTTCAACTCTCCTTTTCCTCCACTCTGTTCTGCTAATATTGATTTGTTTTTGCAAAGCTACACAATGCCGAGGACTGTATTAGGGACTTTGTTCATTTTCATTTACTTCTCACAATAGCTTTTTGTAATTGTAGGTGTTTTATCACTATTTGTAACTCTTTCTCATCCTTTGTTATCCTAGTTAAAAGTGAAGTTTTTTCAAACCCACCAATCAAAGTTAACTCTCTTTCTCCATTTTGTGCATTTTCTCCACTTAGTGCAGGAGCACTTTATGCCTCTCCCTTTAACTTAGTTATTGGAATTGTTGACTTTGAAGTTTGTCTCCTATAAACCCAGCAGTTTGCAACCTTTATTCTGTCAACACATTTTATAAGCATTATGTGAACTAATCAAAACTTCCCTGTGGGGGCGGGGGGGGGAGGGTGTGGCAAAATAGGTGAAGGAGATTAAGAGGTTCAGACTTCCACTTATAAAATAAAGAAGTCATGGAAATGTACAGCATTGGGAATAAAGTCAATAAAATATTGTAATAACTTTGTATGGTGACAGATAACTAGACCTACCCATGGTGATCATTTCCTTATGTATATAAACGTCAAATCACTATGTTGTACCCCTGAAGCTAATATAATATTCAGTGTTAACTATGCTTCAATTAAAAAAAAATTTTTAACTCTCCTCATTACACCTGATTCTCTGGTAAAGGAGGAGTGTACTAACTAGAATTTCTAAGGCAATGCTATGCTATAGAAATATAATACAAGTCCCATATGTAATTTTTTTTCTAGTTGCCACATTGAAATTGGATAAAAATTACATTCATTATACAGTAATCCCCTCCCCCCCCACCTGATCTGCTGTTTCAGTTACCCAAGGTCAACTACAGTCCGGAAGCAGGTGATCTTCCTTCTACCCATTATCAGAAAGTCAGTAGTAGCCTAACACTACATCACAGTGCCTATGTCACTCCATGTCATCATCTCAAGAAGGATGACTGCATGCAGTACAATAAGATATTTTGAGAGAGAGACCATATTCACATAACTTACTATAATATAATTTTTCTATTTTATTATTGTTAATCTCTTACTGTGCCTAATTTAGAAATACTCTAGGGTATATGTTAAGCATTCAGATTCCTTGGATCCTGTGCCAGACCTTACTGAATCCGATTGTCTTGGAACCTGTATTTTTTTTTTTTTTTAAGATTTTATTTATTTATTAGCAGAGCGAGGGAGAGAGAGCATGAGCGGGGATGAGGGGCAAAGGGAGAGGGACAAGCAGACTCCCTGCTGAGCAGGGAGCCCAACGTGGGGCTCAATCCCAGGACCCTGAGATGATGACGCATGCCGAAGGCAGACACTTAATCCACTGAACCACCCAGGTGCCCCTGGAATCTGTATTCTTTTTTTTTTTTTTTTTAAAGATTTTATTTATTTGACAGAGAGACACAGCGAGAGCGGGAACACAAGCAGGGGGAGTGGGAGAGGGAGAAGCAGGCTCCCTGCCGAGCAGGGAGCCTGATGCGGGGCTCGATCCCAGGTCCCTGGGATCGTGACCTGAGCCGAAGGCAGACGCTTAACGACTGAGCCACCCAGGCATCCCTGGAATCTGCATTCTTGATATGCTCCTGCTTATGCATTGTAGAAGGCCATTAAATACTTGCTTAATAAGACTTCTTAACCAAAAGAGGCTTTTATATCTGACCATATGGTCATCTCAATTAAATTTTTTTAGTGAACATTATGTATATGAAATCTAAGAACATGCAAAATAGTTCTCCATATCACTTTGGGGTGTAGAGTGTTTTGTCATTGTGTGATCTACTTTCTAAGATTAGCATTCGTCAGGATCTAAATTAATAAGGAATTCATTATTAGTGCAGGAGGATAAACAACTTGCTCTCTTTTGTCCCCATTTCAGGTTATCAAGTGCAAGGCTGCAGTTGCCTGGGAGGCAGGAAAGCCTCTCTCTATAGAGGAGGTGGAGGTGGCACCCCCAAAGGCTCATGAAGTTCGAATTAAGGTAATGACACATCTAAGGCACTGGAAGAGAAGACTTACAATTAGGTCTTTGGGTAGATGAATCCTCTGAGGATAAATCCCAAAGGCCAGTGTCAAGGAGAAGGTATTAAAAGTCATCCAACCTCAGAATCACAACATCCTTCTCTTATTTTTTTTTTTTTTAAGATTTTATTTATTTATTTGACAGAGACACAGCGAGAGAGGGAACACAAGCACGGGGAGTGGGAGAGGGAGAAGCAGGCTTCCCGCGGAGCAGGGAGCCCGATGTGGGGCTCGATCCCAGGACCCTGGGATCATGACCTGAGCCGATGGCAGATGCTTAACGACTGAGCCACCCAGGCGCCCCCATCCTTCTCTTATTTTACCCCCTTCACTTTTGCAGCTCTTCTCTCCGTCTTTTTAGCTTTGACGTTGAGCTCAGCAGCCTTCCCCACGGATCACTGGATTATTGCAATTTATCTTCCATAGCCTGTGTTTAAGATGAATTTGTAAGATGCTCTCTTTTCTCCTGATCGTATGACTTAAAACGAATGATGACACATTAGAAACAAAAGTAGAATTGGTCTTCAGACTCGTTAGAGGCAGTTTCGAATAAGATTTGGGAAGAGGCTCCTGATTTGACTGGAGCAACAAGCAAGTGAAGTCCACTTGCTTAGAGAGCTTTAAAATGTACTGAAACTTGCAGGCAAGGCCTTGATTCAGGGGAGCCATCAGTCTAGTCCTGCTCAGCCTCTGCTGTGGCAGAGAAAGGAAGTTACCCATGGAGAGAGGGATATTGTACAAGGCAGCCTCCTGGGTATTTTTAGCATTCTCTCTTGTTTTGATGTAAAAGTAATACTTTAAAGTAGTGACCATTGAATAAAACTAACATTCCAGAAAAGGTAAGCTTTTTTTGCTGTGAATTAGAGTATACTTTCCCCATCCCACCTCCAAACACTCATGCTCCCAGGAATCAAATAACAAGTGGAGGAGCCCACAGCCAAATAACTTTTCAAATCCTTTTCAACCTGGACCCAGGAATCTGAAATCTTACACAGTTAATACATTTTTCTCTAAGTTCAGACATTAACCTGATTGTGACTTTGCCACTGAAAAAGAAAATGTGTCCTGGGATGTACTAAGATGAGCTGTATGGGAAACTACTAACAAATAGCAGGTATATAGGTGAGAAACAAAGAAGCATAAATAGAAACACTCCGCGATTTCATTTTTTTTTTTTAAGATTTTATTTATTTGAGAGAGCGCACAAGCAGAAGGAGTGGCAGAGGGAGAGAGAGAAGCAGACTCCCCGCTGAGCAGGGAGCCCAGTGCAGGGCTTGATCCCAAGACCCTGGGATCATGACCTGAGCCGAAGGCAGACACTTAACCAACTGAGCCACCCAGGCACCCCTCCAGGATTTCTTTTCTGTGCTTTTAGTGGTTCCTCTCCACACCTGGAGGCACAGTGCCCATAAAATCACCGCGTTTACTTGCTCTTGCTAGCCTGCACTGGAAAGGAGATAGATATACCATTTCCTTTGCATATAAACACGCCATTACTTTTATGGATCACTAAAAAATGCTGTCAATTCTAATCGTTAAGATGCCACGGATTGTAAGCACGTGTTGATGGTAAAGAGGTTAAAATATCAAAGAAACGTATCTTAGAATCAGTGAAATAGGGTATTAAAAATGCCTTGCCTTTGACCTGTATCTCACTCTGAATTGCGTGCAAACACACACGTCCTTTAATATCCTGCTAGATTATTGCTACCGCAGTTTGCCACACCGATGCCTATACCCTGAGTGGAGCTGATCCTGAAGGGAGTTTTCCAGTGATCCTGGGACATGAAGGTGCTGGAATTGTGGAAAGTGTTGGCGAAGGAGTTACTAAGCTGAAGGCAGGTGAGGAGGATATTTGAACCACTTAATTTCATAATTTCAACTTATTTCTGCAAGGAAATTACATTTCCATTAAGTGATACATTGTTTCTTCATGAACAAGTTATCAGCTGAGTCATTTGTCAAGAACAATTTTATTCCTTATCTGGGAAGCACAAATATTGGAGAGGTTTTTTCCTTTTGGATTTTGCAGACTACTGTTCATCTGAAAGTATTTATTTCCAAAGCCAGTTTTGACCAATTAAACAAGAATTTTTTTTTTTTTTTTTTTTTAAAGATTTTGTTTATTTATTTGACAGAGAGAGACACAGCGAGAGAGGGAACACAAGCAGGGGGAGTGGGAGAGGGAGAAGCAGGCTCCCCACAGAGCAGGGAGCCCGATGCGGGACTCGATCCCAGGACCCTGGGATCATGACCTGAGCTGAAGGCAGTTGCTTAACCAACTGAGCCACCCAGGCGCCCCTAAACAAGAATTTTTAAAGATTCATCAGTGAGTCAGTATTTTGAAGCCCATGACCTTGTTTTCCAGTTACAATTTTAAGAGCTTCATTTCAATCAAAATTTTGAAAACGTATTTCTTGTATAGTCAGTGTCTGAATGATGTTATGTAGGTAAAGTTTTAAGTTGAAGTTGTTAACTTTGCAAAGCCACATGAGTTGACAGGAGTGGAAGTTTGCAGGGGCTGATGTATCCATTTAGAAACAGATGCTCCGTATTCAGGATAATGTCTTTGCATTTGTCTCCCAGGTGATACTGTCGTCCCACTTTACATCCCACAGTGTGGAGAATGCAAATTTTGTCTAAACCCTAAAACAAACCTTTGCCAGAAGATAAGGTTAGTATCTTTGTTATTTTATTCTTAAAATAGTAAGTAATTATGGGGCAGTCTATCCAGAATATTCTACATGAATTATTTCATTTCAGCTTTATGGCAGCCTCATTATCACTGGTATCCCCATTTTCATACATGAGAAAATTAAGACTCAGATTAAGTGATTTACCCAATATCATAACTAGATAAAACAGAATTTTCTGAACCCATTCTCCTTACATAACACTGGGCTAAATTTGCCAAAATAGAAATTAAGGAGGGACATGCTTATGAAATCAAATGAAATCATTTTTATGAGCCATTTTATTGTCTATGAAATCCAAGTAATAAAACTTATAAAAAAAAAAACCTCATAAGTTTCCTAGGAACATAACAAGAGATAACATAACCCCTTGACACAGAAAAGGTGGTTATTTTATTGTAGTAAGGTAGCAACACTTACCTTACTACAGGCAATTTAAGATCTCCTTGTATTCCCCTTTTTTTACTCTTCTTATTGAGGTAGAACATATGTAATAAAGTACTTAGTCTAGAAATCTTAAGTGTATGCTCCACGAATTGTTATGTATATACTCACCTAATGGTTAGATAGAGAACCTTTCCAGCACCCTACAGAGTCATTCATATCCCTTCCACGTCAGTACCTGCCTCCCTCAAAGGGAACCACTGTTCTGATTTCTTTCGCTACAGGACTTCATATAAATAGAATCACATACTGTGTGCTTTTTTGTCTGGTTTCTTTCATTCATAATGTCATATGAGATGTATCCAAGTTGCTCTGTGCATCAGTTCTTTTTGTTGCTCTGCCACATTTCATTCCTTTATCTCTATTTATCCATTCCCTGTTGATGGACATTTAAGTTGCTCCTTAAATGTTTGGGGCTGTTGTGATTCATTCTGCCGTGAACATTCTTGTGCATATCTTTTAGTGAATATATGCACTACTTTCTCTTGGGTATTTTCCTAGGGTTGGAATTGCTGAGTGTAATTGTGATTTCATTTAGATGACCAATTTTATATTTCTCATATGTATTTGGTGTTCTGCCATGGTTTCTGGCTCATAGCTACTAAAACCCTTGGAATTTCCTTTACGTGGGCTATAAAGGTGTCTTTGTTATATTAGTGAAGGTGACTTTTGGAAAACCATTAAGAAACCTGTGGATGGCCTGGCTTTTGGTAAGGGAAAAGGGGCTGTTGAGGTTGAATCAGCCAGTGGCCAATGACAGTCAGTCATAACTATAATTAAGCTTCCATAAAACCCCAAAAGGACTGAGTTCAGAGAGCTTTGGGGCTGTTGAACACATGGAGATTGGGGAGAGTGACATACCTGTAGAGCATGTGGAAGCTCCTCAGCTTTTCCCCATACCTCCTATGCTTCTCTTCATCTGGCTGTTGATTCATATTCTTTATCATATCCTTTAATAACGTAAGTGTTTCCATGAGTTCTATGAGCTGCTTTGGGGAATTAAAAGAACCTAAGGAGGAAGTCTTTGGAACCTCCGATCTGTAGCCTCTGGGTCAGAAGCATAGGTAACATGGGGCACCTGGGTGGCTCAGTCAGTTGAGCTTCCTACCCTTGGTTTCATCTCAGGTCGAGCCCTGTGACAGGATCTGCACTCAGCGCCGAGTCTGCTTGATATTCTCTACCTCGCCCTCCGCCCCTCCCCCAAGTTGTATGCGCACATGCACGCACTCTCTTTCTCTGTCAAATAAAATCTTAAAAAAAAAAAAAAAGGCACTGATTAACAGCCTGGAGCTTGCAGCTGGTTTCTGAAGTGGAGGGTAGGAGGCAGTCTTATAGGACTGAGCCCTTAACCTGTGGAACCTGATGGCTATCTCCACATAGCTGGTGTTAGAATTGAGTTGAATTCTCAGACACCCTGCTGGTGTCCAAGAATTGTTCAGTGTTGTGTGTGAGGGAACACACCCCCACACCCACATTGGAATTGGGTCCATGACCTAGAAGATTGAGTCACATATGGAAAATCCATGTGTTCTTATATTTGTTTTCTAGTGCCATTGACAAAATTAGTTTATATTTTTGGGAAACAAGATTCCATTTACTTTATAACATAAGTCCAGTTAGTTTTGGCAAAGCTAGAACCAAAATAAATTTTGTTTTGAAAGGTAATTTCAAACACTGTTTAAAAGCTTGGGACCTATCAAGTATAATAATGGTAATGGGCTTTTTGTGGCTGTCTGTAGCGTTTTAGAGGGACAAGTCCTTTCAAAGCATAAAATGTATCCCATGTCACCTTTTGTTCAAGAAAGTCCTCTGGGACAGTAGTGATTTCGTACATCAAGGAAGGCTAAACAAACTTAAGTTGCTCTCTTAAAGATTTAAGTTATTTGTGGTAGAGCTTTGTCACATAGTTTTTTGTTTCTGGTCATGTTTTTCTCTCAAAGGAAATGTATTTACTCTTGAGTCTAGAGGCAGTCCATTTTCTTTTCATCTGTGTATTTGTTTATTCTGTGTATTCCAAAAGATTAGCCCAAGAATGTACATCAAATTATAGTGCGTTGTTTTTGCTAAAAATAACAAATATTAAGCACCCTGTGCCAGGCACAATGTTAATGCCTTATATAACATTTGATTTTTATAGTAGTCTATAAGGAAGATATTATTGTGTCTTTCCATTTTATAGTGAGGAAACTAAGGCACAAAGGTTAATTTACTGGCCCAAGATCACACTGTATTTGAACCCAACTGTGTTTGACTTTAGGGCCTGTACTCCTAAGCAGGACATTACGTTACCTATCTATTTAGAATGTCAAAAATAATTTTTGATACCATTTATCATACTGGTTGCCTTTGTGAGGTTTTTTTTCTTCATCCTTCATTAGTGTTACCAACTACACAGGCAAAAAACAAAGAGAAAGAAAACTTGAATCCTTGAGGACTATTTTGAAAAAAGCCTCCAGAAAGATCTAAATTAGCCAGTTGGCTATCTATTTTCATCACCTGATCTGCATAATTGCTCATAATCTCTGCTTGTGTAGATTCTGGTTTTGGCTCTGTGCTTTCAGAAGTTATATTTGCTCACAGTTTTATGATGGATTTTTAAAATTATTTCATCTGATCCATAAGTTGTGTCTGTTAAATTTATTCCAATACCCAACAGTAAGATCCAGGAGGATATTGAATGTTGGAAAAGATATATAAGAATATAAGTCTTTCTTAAGTTTCCCTAATAAGGCATTGCCAAAAGGTGCTAAATTATTAATAAATACATTAGAAATTAGACTTTGGGGGTCGCCTGGGGTGATGCAGTTGGTAAAGTGTCCAGCTCTTGTTTTCAGCTCAGGTCATGATCTCAGGGTCGTGAGATGAGCCCCACATTGGGCTCTGTGCTAAGCACGGAGTCTGCTTGAGTTCTCCCTCTCCCTCTGCCCCTCCTGCTCATGTGTGCACATGGTCTCTCTGGCACGTGCGCGTGCTGTCTGTCTCTCTAAAATAAATCTTTTTTTTTTTTTAAGATTTTATTTGAGAGAGAGCATGAGAGTGGAGGGGGTGAGAGGGAGAAGTAGACTCCCCAGTGAGCAGGGAGCCCAATGTGGGACATGATCTGGGACTCTGGGATCATGACCTGAGCCGAAGGCAGTCGTTAACCAATTGAGCCAGCCAGGCACCCCCTAAAATAAATCTTTAAAAAAAAAAAAAGAAATTAGACTTTGGGTCTTAGTACACTTTTCTGTCTGTCATATTTAAAATTGATTTCTTTTTCCTGTGCATTTTGGGAAACCTGATTTTACCCTGCCTTTTTCCTTTTTTATTTTCTTTAGAGTTACTCAGGGAAAAGGATTAATGCCAGATGGTACTAGCAGATTTACTTGCAAAGGAAAGACAATTTTACATTATATGGGAACCAGCACATTTTCTGAATACACAGTTGTGGCTGATATCTCTGTTGCTAAAATTGATCCTTTAGCACCTTTGGATAAAGTCTGCCTTCTGGGTTGTGGCATTTCAACTGGTTATGGTGCTGCTGTGAACACTGCCAAGGTAAGAGATTGGCCTGGATTTTAGCTTCTGCCTTCTGATTTGATACAACAGAGCTTTGCTAGAATAGTGAACTTGGCCCAGTGTGTAAGAAACCTAGTGATTTCCTTGACACTTGGGCAATGAGTACCTAATAGACTGTCTTTCCTGTTAGGTGGAGCCTGGCTCTATTTGTGCCATCTTTGGCCTAGGAGGAGTTGGACTGGCGGCTATCATGGGCTGTAAGGTGGCTGGTGCATCCCGGATCATTGGTGTGGACATCAATAAAGATAAATTTGCAAGGGCCAAGGAGTTTGGAGCCTCTGAATGTATTAACCCCCAGGACTTCAGTAAACCCATCCAGGAAGTGCTCATTGAAATGACTGACGGGGGAGTGGACTATTCCTTCGAGTGTACTGGTAACGTGAAAGTCATGGTAAGTATGTTTTGCTTCATTCCTTTTTTTTTTTTCCCCTCTAGCTTTATTGTAAGAATAGAGCATGTAATACATACGCAAAATATGTATTAATTGACTGTTTATATTATTGGTAAGGCTCCTAGTCAACAGTAGACTGTTGGTTAAATTTTGGGGGAATCAGCAGTTATATGTGAATTTTCGACTGCACGGGGGGTGGGCGTCCCAACCCCTGTGTGTTGTTCAGGGGTTAGCTGTACATCCACTTTACTAACCTCGAGCAACAACCTCTCTAAAGCTCAGTTTCCTCTTCTGTAAAATGCAGACACAGTAATGACACCACCTTGACACAGAGTAGATGTTCAGCAGGAGTGTTACTGTTCTCCACCTGCTTCCTTTATTAAAGTCTTCAGAATTTTGAACTAGGATTTATTTTAAAAACTAGACAGCAAGAGGCGCCTGGGTGGTTCAGTCGGTTAAGCATCTGCCGTCGGCTCAGGTCGTGATCCCGGGGTCCTGGGATCAAGCCCCAATGTCAGGCTCCATGCTCCACGGGGAGCCTGCTTCTCCCTCTCCCTCTGCCTGCTGCTCCCCCCAGCCCCCGTTTGTGCTCTGTCTCTGTGTCAAATAAATAAATAAAATCTTAAAAAAAAAAAAAAAGCTAGACAGCAAATAAAAGCTTTTAAATTCTTTCATTTTGTGTTAATATTTAGCCAGGTTAAAAATTTTTTTTTTGAGGGCACCTGAGTGGCTCAGATGGTTGAGCGTCTGCCTTCGGCTCAGGTCATGATCCCAGGGTCCTGGGATCGAGTCCCGCATTGGGCTCTCTGCTCCTTGGGAGCCTGCTTCTCCCTCTGCCTCTCTCTCTCTGTCTTTCATGAATAAATAAATAAAAATCTTTAATATAAATAAATAAATAAATAAAAATAATAATTTTTTTTGAAAAAACTGTTGAATGAAATTACATTTACCAAATAGTGTGATCACTTTGTGTGATTTTTTTAGAAGCTCTGTACCGCCACTCTTTCCTCCCAAAGCTACTTTGCTGATACTCTCAGCAGAATGCACTGACTGGTGTGATTTGGTCCTGCCCCTGTCTGCAGAGAGCCGCGCTGGAGGCCTGCCACAAAGGCTGGGGCGTCAGCGTCATAGTTGGGGTCGCTGCCTCGGGTGAAGAAATCGCCACTCGCCCATTTCAGCTGGTAACAGGCCGCACATGGAAAGGCACTGCCTTTGGAGGTAATTCCGTGCGTGAGCACATTTTCTCTTTTGTTATTTCCATTGGCAGAATTTTCATCCCAGACTGATTTGTTTTAACGAGAATTTTCATGGACTACCTTCTCATCATAAGTTGTTGCATAGTTATTTTAATAAGAAGGTTTCCTATTCAATCAGTATTCACCCCTGGGGCTGGGGAGATGCTCAGCTTCCTCTGAAGCACGAGATCCCTTTTTGCACACACAAAAATCAGTATCCTGTTGATGAGGAAATAGTTGGGGGTAGGGCAGGAGTGAGAAGTTGGCTCGAGGGTACACAAACAACAGTGTCAGCCCCACTGCTATGTTGTCGACTGAGATTATCGGCATTTCTTCTCAGTGTTCCCGAGCGTGGTTATTGCTGCATGTGATTGTAGCTCTGTCTACATACTACTGACCTCAGCGGTAACCAGTACAAAGTCTTTAAACTGAAAATACCGTATTAGACCAGACCTGGTAACAGAATTGGAAAGCTGCCAGACTGATCATTTTTCCCTTTTGTGATCCTAAAAAGTACACGGTCGGCTGGGGTTGCCTAACTACTGGTAGAATGCTGAAAAAGCATTTCCATCTTTTCCGTGCTTGCTCAGCTGGGAAGCACAAATCATGCTTTTATATCCCAACAATTATGAATGAATGAAATCTCGTGTTTTCATAGGTTTTTAAATATATATATCTATAGATATATATACATACACTCCTATATGTGTATATATATATATATTTATATTCTTGCTATCCTTTTAGGGGGGAAAAATCACATTGCATGAGTTTTTAATCTGTATTTAACAAAGCGTCTCTTAAGATCCCCATCCTCATATTATGTCCACTTTTTTGAAGGCCAGAGGAAAAGATCAGGAAAGTATGAGGGGTTTAGCCCAAGTTTTCTGTCTTTGTACTATAGAATTCACCATAAGAAAATGTCAAGGGGCGCCGTGGTGGTGCAGTCTGTTAAGTGTCTGACTCTTGGTGTCGGGTCAGGTCATGATCTCAGGGTTGTGAGATAAAGCCCTGCATCGGGCTCAGCTCAGTCAGCTTGCAGATTCTCTTTCTCTCTCCCTCTGCCCCTCTCCTGACTCAGGCGAGCTCGCTCTCCCTCAAATAAATAACAAAATCTTAAAAAAAAAAAAAAGAATTTCTATTAAAAAAGAAATGTAAAGCTGACTAAACTTGCCTTTCCAACTAGATGTATACTTCACTTGAGTATCTTAGAATAGACTTTTAAGGCCACACATCCTCCCAGGTCCTTAACTATATTGGAAAGGGCATTCTAAGCCTGGGAGACTGAGCCAGGGGGTTTGATCCTAACCTCTCACTGGAGCCTCATCCTCCCAGCTCATGCTGGTTGGGAAATAAGCTGGAGCATTAGGGCCCAATGGGTGTTGTTAAAATATGACCCACAGATGGAAATAGAAGTTTGGGTCTAGAGAATAGTGGTGGCTGTACTTGTCTCAGTTACCAGGAGATTTAAAGGAGAAAGAAGGGGTGCCTGGCTGGCTCAGTGGGTAGAGCATGTGACTTGATCTTGGGGTCGTATGTTCAAGCCCCATGTTGGGCATGGAGCCTACAATCAATCAATATTATATAAATATAATTTTTTTTAAAAAAAAGGAAAAGGGACGCCTGGGTGGCTCATCCGTTAAGCGTCTGCCTTCGGCTCACATCATGATCCCAGGGTCCTGGGGATCGAGCCCCATATCGGGCTCCCTGCTCAGCGGGAAGCCTGCTTCTCCCTCTCCCACTCCCCCGCTTGTGTTCCCTCTCTCGCTGTCTCTCTTTGTCAAATAAATAAATAAAATCTTAAAAAAAAAAGAAAAAGCCCCACAGTTTTTAGGGGAAGAATAATTGGTAGAAGATATAAGGAGGGAGATTTGGAAAAGGCTCAAAAGAGGTTTGAAATGAGCTACAAAGTGTCCCTAGTTTAAAAGGTGGAAAGGCTTCTTTGTCGATTTATTATGTCCTTCAATATAAGTGAAAGACTGAAGGACCTGATTTTGTTTAAAATCTTAAGTAGCTAGGGCGCCTGGGTGGCTCAGTTGTTAAGTGTCTGCCTTCAGTTCAGATCATGGTCCCAGGGTCTTGGGATCGAGTCCCACATCGGGCTCCCTGCTCAGCAGGAAGCCTGCTTCTCCTTCTCCCACTCCCCCTGCTTGTGTTCCTGCTCTCACTTTGTCTCTCTCTGTCAAATAAATAAATAAAATCGTTAAAAATAAAATAAAATCTTAAGTAGCTAAAAATTTCCCACTCTTGTTTTCAGTTTCACAGTTTTCTAGGGTGAGATGCTATCCCTAATTTCATTGTTAAATTTAAAACCAAAGGAATAAAGTCATGTATCACATCAGTTTTATTCTTCCTTGAATTTCATGATTACAGAAATCTGTTACAGACCTAAATAAGTTTGGTGTAAGACTTCCAGAGTTCTGTGCTAGGTAGTTTAAAATTTTGTCTCAGTTTGCTAAAAACTTAATGAGATTTTAGTAAATCTTAATACAGAAAAAGGAAAACACTCAGAAGGCATTTCCTGTTTTCTTAGCTAAAGACATACATTAAATTCTTCCTCCTCTCTGCTGATTTTGAAGTTCTTCATTCCTTTTTAATTCATGATAAAATTCTCTTAAATGTCTGTCACCCACTAAGTAATAAGCATACTGTAAAGATTTTTGGGAGAATTAATACATGTATGATTTCTTTTAGGATGGAAGAGTGTGGAAAGTGTCCCGAAGTTGGTGTCTGAATATATGTCCAAAAAGATAAAGGTTGATGAATTTGTGACTCATAATCTGTCTTTTGACCAAATTAACAAAGCCTTTGAACTGATGCATTCAGGCAAGAGGTAAGCTTCCTCTTTGGCTATATATTGTAAAATGTAGTAATGATTTAGGGTTTATATAGGAAGGGTAAAAAAAGATAGTTTTAGTGGTCTTAAAAGATATCTGTTAAAACCTGTTTATTGCTTCCTTCTCTTACAGCATTCGAACTGTTGTAAAGCTTTAAATTCAGCAGAGAAAACCTGTTCATCCTTGTACCGAAGTCTTGTGGTCCAGCTGGAACAGCCAGACAAGCAGGGAGAAGATCTTCCAAGTTGACAGCCTCTTAGACATTCAAGACCTTCTAGACCTTCTCTACTACTACTTCTAGAGTAACCTACTCTAGGCAATAATATTTTTTGTATAATTCATAAATCTCTAATCAAGGACAAGGCTAATACAGTCCTAAATCTGTTTTCTGAACTCTCCTTCACATGTATAATTGCCAACTCATTAAGGAATATCCTAACATAATAAAAGTAATTTCTGTGTATATGTAGACATTGTCATCTCTGTTTTATGCTGACTTCATTCTCATGGTTCCTGTCCCCATAATTTTCATTCTTTACAGGAAAGCTAGAGAAAACGGGGCAGTGGTGAGTATCTGAACTTTGCCTTCTTCCATCCTCAGTAATTTTTGCTTAACTTTTAGGAGTTGCTGGCCCATTTACTAAACACCGATATCCTCACTGTCAGGGGCAAAGTTAATCAGAACCCAAGTCTCAGCCCCTGTGAGATTACATTCTTGAGAACAGATACCATGCCGTGTTTAGACTCACACTCCCAATTCCCAGTACGGCATCTGGCCCACACTGGGCACTAAACTTCATTGACAAAACTACTTCTGGGCATAAAAAGGTGTATGTGTGTTGGTGGCAGCTTCTATGAACTCTTTCAAGTATGTAAAAAAATATATATACTGAATTTCAGAGTTCCCAGGCACTTTTCAAATCTTAACATTTACCACGTCTGGACACATTGCCTTTCCTCTCCAGAGGTTTTTTATGAATTATCTGTCCACATCCTTTTCCTCACCACCCAGAATTTGGTGTTTTTCACTCTCATGCATATTGTTACACTTTTACTATACATATCCCTTAACCCTCTAGTCTTTGGTATTGAAAACCTGATACTGTCTCATTCTGCAGCTTTCATTTTTTACTCATTATGGTGTGATGAATCCATGTGATGCTCTCATACACTAATTTTAATACTGTGCAACAGTATTCAGTTATATGAAATAACATAACATCTGCTGTCCAAATGATGGCATAAAGCAGCTTCCAGAGCTGTTTCTGTCTTGCTAACACTGGTGAAACATTGTACATCTTGTTCATTGTGTTAGTTACTTAGGATATATAGCTGATCCTTGAACAACATGGGTTTGAACTGCACCAGATCTACTTACACATGGATTTTTTACATTATGGTATTGTAAATGTATTTTCTCTTAACATTTTTTCTCTAGCTTACTTTGTTGTAAGAATACTGTTTGTAATACATACATAAAAAATGCGTTAATCAACTGTTCTCTTAAGGCTTCCAGTCAAAAGTAAGCTGTTAGTAAAGTTTTTGGGGAGTCAGAAGTAATACGTGGATTTTCAAATATCTGGAGGGTCAGCGGCCCTAACCCTTGCATTGTGCAAGAGTCAATAGGATAAGCACATCTTGACTAGAAATTGCCGGATTGTTCCTCAAAATGGTTGAAAACTTTTGCAAGTGAGATGGGCGTGAAATGATATTTCATTACTTTACCTGGCATTCCCCTCAGTTACTGAAGTACTATTGTACATTTGTATTTCCTTTTTTGTGAAGTATCCGTTCACATCCTTTGCTCCTTTTTCTATTGGATTAGTTATCTTTTTCCAAGTACTTTTTAGAGGAGTTACTATAGATGTCAATCCTTCATCAGTTTTATATCTTATTTTAATGTATCTTATTTTTAATATAGTCCAATCAGTCTTTTTGTGGTGCTCTTAAGTAACGTTTACATTTTTATTCTGAGCAATATAAAGAAGCAAAAATGATTCATAGTCTTCCCATCCAGGTAATCCATTGACATTGAAAAAAAAACAACCTATCTGACAGAAAATTACATAAAGAAGAGCAACACTCCCCTCCCACAATAAAAATAGTTGACTGCTGTTAAGTTTATATATCTTCCCAGAATTTTCAGTGCATGTTAATACCACTTAACACATACCCTTTAAAATTACACAAAGCATACTGCAGACTGTATCAGCACATTGCATATGCCATGCACATAGATCTCTTGGTTGGACTGAAGCCATGTGCTTTTTTTTAAAGATTTTATTTATTTGACAGAGAGAGACACAGAGAGAGGGAACACAAGCAGGGGGAGTGGGAGAGGGAGAAGCAGGCTTCCCGCGGAGCAGGGAGCCCGACGCGGGGCTCGATCCCAGGACCCTGGGATCACGACCTGAGCCGAAGACAGATGCTTAACGACTGAGCCACCCAGGTGCCCCTATTTTAATACTTTTGATCGATGTGGCTTAATTGCTCCTATAAAAAGGTTGTGTTCCTGAGCACTATTTAGTTGACTGAAAAGTAGAAAAGTGGCAATTGTGGTCAGGACCTCCTTTTTGGATTTTTAGTGTAGGGCCAGGCAGTGCAACCTAGTTTTTCATTTTACCTAGAGGGCTGGAGTTGCACCAGGGGCCCAAATGGCCCCAAACTATTGCCCTGAGAAAACTGGAAGAAGAAATTAAAACTAGCTTGTACTGAAGCTATAAGAAATAGGCTTTTAATCAGGTTTGATTTAGCCTAGCCTTCCAGGAACAAAGTATATTATTACCTTGAGCAATTGCACTAAGAAAATGGACATGTAGGATAATAATGGAGAGCTAGTAATTCTTTAAAAAGTTTTTATCCCCATTACTTTTCTTCTCATATAATGAGGTATACACAAATGAGATGGCATTTTTATGTTCACCAATGTGAGAAAGTAAAGCTATTTTAAAATATAAAATAATTAACTCCATTTCTTGTAGCTGGCCAATTAGGGAGTTTACTTTTCATTTCTGTCACAGTTAAGTACATACTCTTGAGCCAGCTAATTCGGTTTAACAAGTATGAGCCATTTCCTGGCTGAAAGCACAATTGTCTCTTTTCAGAGAATTAGTAGAAGCAGTCAAGTTTGTAAGATCCTTATTATAAAGATTCTTGGATCATGGGACTATAAAGCCTTTACAAGATCCTTTTAATACACCCTCTTAGATGGCATCTAGGATGTTATGTATAATGCTAGACAAAATAGGTTTTGGAAGAAGGTATAGATAAAACACGGCTAAAATCCATTCACTACGTGCATGTCAGCAAATCTTACTGTCCGAAATTAGGAGTCTACCACTTTAGAAGTATTGCTGGGAATTTTTTTTAAGTATCTTAAACTGCTTTCTTGGACAGATACATAATTTTAACAGAAATGGCCCACCCATTGTGTATTTCATGAAAGCTAGTAAAAGGTACTTTCAAGTACCTAAAATTTTACAGTATTAAGAACTAACTTTAGCAGCTCCTGGGTGCTCAGTCGGTTAAATGTCCAACTCTTGGTTTAGGCTCAAGTTGTGATCTTATGGGTCATGGGATTGGCCCTGCATCGGGCTCTGCGTTCAGAGGGGAGTCTGCTTGAGATTCTCTCCCTCTGCCCCTCCCCCCACTCATGCTCACACTGTTTCTCTCAAAATAAAACAAAAACAAAAAACAACTAAGCATCCTTTTTACTGAAAATTTTTCCTATTCCTAGCTAACATTTTCAAATCTTGCTTGTATATCCATTTTCAGCATGTGCTATTCTATTTAACCCTACTGATGTTCACTGGAGTAAGATTGTCCATATACAGACTATGTCTGACTTGGAACAAGTTCTTTATTACATGCACAGAACCAACCTATAAAGTATGAACATATAGAATGATGAGGTTGTGGGGGATGGAGGCAGGGGAAAACTGTATTATATCCAAAACTCTGTCACAGGGAACCAGCTCATGTGTGTACAACTTAAACCAAACAAAAAATGCTCCAAAAAACATGCATAATGCTATTTCCATTTATCCCATTTGAGTGCAAAATTATACATAGCTGGTAATTCTCAAAACGTTTGTTGATTTGGGGATAGAGGGAACATATTTTCCATGCACAGAATGCTTCAGAACATCTTCTGCTTGGCTACCAATCTGCCAATTAAGCTGGTGATCAAAGTCCTAAAGTAACCGACAGTTCTTTGGGCCTAGAGTCACTTTGTGACCCGGGAAAAAAACCAACTTGCACGATCAGATTCTTTGTCAGCAAATACCCTTTAGAAAAAGTACACCACAAACATTTGGAAAACATTTTATTATATTTCAAGAGATATTTAGATAATAAATGCATAGAACTAAGGGAATTGTGTCTTTAAGGAAACAATTACAAAGTGAACAGGGATATACAAAGTCCTCCATTATACAAGTTCCTTTGGTGGAATTTTTCTTTATGGGCACAAAGCAGGTGGGATGCCTTTCAAGCAGACTGGTTTTTATCAAAGTGGACATCATACCAGAATTCCTTGTGATGAGATAAATTCTGCACATGTTCTTTTCAAGAAAGGAGTGCTAATCCACCATAGAACCACCTCCAGTTTAAAATGGACTCAGATGTTCTTGACTACCAGAACGAGGCTATAGAAGCAAGATAAACAGTGAAAATGTGCTTTAAAATATCTACTGCTCTTTCTCTAATACACATCTTCATACTAAAAGTTCTTATCCTTGGCTATTTCGTTTCCTCAGAATCACTCAGGGCTCAGATTTACTAATGAAGTTTTAAAAATTCTAGCCTGAGTTTTCTGTTGTCCCCTGACCCAACTACTGATATCATGCAAATTTGTTTTATAGTCACATTATCCATAGAATAAAAGTTCCTAAGTTATGATACCATTCCACAAATAGGAGGTCTCCACACAGAAGTATGGTGATTTGTCCTAGTCATGCAACCAAGTAAAAAATTAGAGAAATCAGAGCCCTAGGGTTGTGCCCTTCTCGGTGACACCAAAGTACAGATGTACCTACAGGTTTTGGAAAGTGTTAGCATGTTTGTTCCTGGGAGTGGGATGAGGTGGTTGGGGTAACAGTAAAAGGGCTAAGCACCCAGGAGAGATGTAAGCAATTACTCTCCCAAAAGCTTTACGATGGTAAAAAGATTAAGCATCCATAAAAAAATTATTTAAATACTTTGAGCTGTAACAAACGTATTACTGATAACTTTCCAGGATGTCCTTCCTCAAAGGGCACAAATGTGACTTTTTGGCACATTTGAATAAGATATACCAGTGTTAACACATTTTTTAACATAACCACAGAATCGCCGTGGACCGACAGTTTTGTTTTTGCTCATCCACAGTCCCCAAAATAAAAAGCAGATGGTAACAAGTAGCCAAGGCCACCTTATTCCTGCTTCCTTTTTCTCAAAATCACCAAATACAAACCACTATTCTTTTTCATACTTAGCACCGAAAGGAAGAAGAGGTAAAGAGGAAGGCTGCCACCAAAGGCTGCTTGCTCCTCAGAGTTCAAACACGGGAGAGCCAGGGAATTCCCATGCATGGAGCCTGGGCTGCTAAGCTAAACTTTCCTTGCATGTTCATTTTTAAGATGAAACAACACATTAAAAACCTTTAGGATATTAGCATAATGTAGCCTACGTTGTGAAACAATTGTTCCTAAGGTATTAAAGTCCAGATGCTCTTCTCTACTGGAAAATGGGCCACACATCCACATTACACAGTGGTGTAATTTGCTCCTCTTGTAGCTACAGAGCTTGGTAGAAGTCAAATGCCAGATGTAGATGGAATCTTATCACACTCTCTCCAACAGTTCCGTATTTCTAACTCCCAGACCACTAAAATATCCTCCCCACTCCTGTATGTTTTGCCCCCAACATTCACTGTATCCATTGTTAAAAAGTAGCTCACAGTTTATGAAATTTCAAATGCAGTAGAAACAAAATTACTTCATGTAATTTTTATTTTTATTTTTATTATTATTATTATTTAAAGATTTTATTTATTTATTTGACAGAGAGAGAGCGAGAGCAGGAACACAAGCAGGGGGAGAGGGAGAGGGAGAAGCAGGCTTCCCGCCGAGCAGGGAGCCCGATGCGGGACTCGATCCCAGGACCCCGGGATCATGACCCGAGCCGAAGGCAGACGCTTAACGACCGAGCCACCCAGGCGCCCCTACTTCATGTAATTTTTAAACCAATGCTCTGGACTCCCACAGTGAGTCGTGTTCCAAAAATAAAATTCACAAATTTTGCACTTATGTTCATTGTTGGTAGTGATTTTGATATAGTAATTCTAAATTTTACATGTCTTGTAGAATCAAGCAAATAAGTAAATATTAACGTTATTCAAAACCAAAGTTCTCACCATGGTTTAAAGCAGATACAAATATGAACCAGGAAAAGGTGAGGAAGATTAGTGTTAGATTTGAAAGTACCAGAACGAACTCAGGATTTATAAAAAATGCGCTTCCTGGCTCTGCTCCCTGAAGGTGACTGGAAACCCCCATGACACCCAGTAGTACCCAGATGTTGATTTCCAAATACCATTCCCCAGGAAAAGAAACTAGGGCTCCTTGGAGAAACAGCCTGTGTCACCGTGGGACAGGAAAACTAGATGATAAACCTACATCTTGCTTACGGCAAAAAGCAAGAAAGTGCACAAAGACCGATAGGCACAGGTCAAAATGACACATGAATGAGCTGAAAGGTGCTTCTAAATTTTTTTTTTTTAAGACTTTATTTGTGAGAGAGAATGAGAGACAGCATGAGAGGGAGGAGGGTCAGAGGGAGAAGCAGACTCCCCACTGAGCAGGGAGTCCGATGCGGAACTCGATCCCGGGACTCCAGGATCATGACCTGAGCCGAAGGCAGTCGCTTAACCATCTGACCCACCCAGGCACCCTGAAAGGTGCTTCTGCTGGCCAAATTTGGAACAAGTACGGTAATTAAGTAAAATTTTTAAGAATTGAGGGGCTCACATGGATACTCAAAAACAGTGGGTAGAATGGGGAAAAAAATGCTTCTTTGTAGGAGTGCCAGCTAATAAATGTAGATGAAATGCTAAACTTAGAAAATCTCAACTTGAAGTCAACTTGAATATCATAAAATAATGGACCCTGGCAAGGATTATCGATGAATGTCAAAACCATGGAGTGAACAGGATACCAAAATGGTTTCCAGGTATCTCTTCCCAGATTATTTGCTTAAGAAAAGATATTCTTAAAATGGAAAGATCTGACAAGGCAAGTGACCAAACTTATATTGGCAATGTGACAATAACACTGTCTCCTGATGTGATGTGACACCATGAATGAGACACACCACATACCATCAATGGACTCTTCTGCCAAAATACTTATCCTGAACCTATTCACAAGAAACAGAGAAATACAGAATTATACAAGCTAACTGGCTTGCTTCTTCAGTGTCAATTTCATAAAACATCAAAAAAGGTAGGCTTTTTGGGGGTGCCTGGGTGGCTCAGTCGGTTAAGCATCCGACCCTTGATTTCGGCTCAGGTCATGATCTCAGGGTCCTGCGATCGAGCCCCAAGTCAGACTCTGCGCTCAGCATGGAGTTTGAGTTTCTCTCCCTCTGCCCCTCTCCGCCCCCATGCGTGCACAAGTTCTCTCTCAAAATAAATAATAAAAATTTTAAAAAAGGTAGACTTGTTCTAGAATAAAGACTACAGATACAGGATAATCAAATGCTATGAGTTTGGATCCTGGATTTTTACAAAAGAAGAAAAGCTTTAAAGAACATTTGGGAAAAATGGAGATTCACGCATGTGTACTGTATGTTAGATAATTCTGTATCAATGTTAAATTCCTTGGGTGCGGTAATTGTATCATGATCACATAAGAAATGTGCTTATGGTGTAACAGACAGGGTTCAATAGTAATGAGTGAAGTGTGGCGCCACTGCTTTCAAAAGGAAAGTGCCTCAAGAGAGAGATGCAGCAAAACAGCAGGCACTGAACACAGGAAAAGGATTTACAGGGGCGCCTGGGTGGCTCAGTCGTTAAGCATCGCCTTCGGCTCAGGTCATGGTCCCAAGGGTCCTGGGATCGAGCCCCACATCAGGCTCCCTGTTCCACGGGAAGCCTGCTTCTCCCTCTCCCACTTCCCCTGCTTGTGTTCCTCTCTTGCTCTGTCTCTGTCAAATAAATAAATAAAATCTTTAAAAAAAAAAAAAAAGGAAAAGGATTTAGGATTATTTTGTTGTACTATATTTGGACTTTTCTGTAAATTTGAAAATTCTCGAAATAAAAAGTTGGAAGTAAAAATAACTTTTTAAGAAGAAACAGCTAACAGATACCATGAGGGTGATTTGGGGGGCCTTCGCCAAGTGAAGCACCAGGCCTTCAATTTTCACCAAACAGAAAGAAGACCCAGAAGTGGTTACAGAACAAAGGAATCAAGCTAAGATGGCAAATTCCTAACCCTCCTCCTATTAATTTTGACCTGTGGCAAGTGATATAAAAGTGTCAGTGAAAAAAAATAAATAGAAGTGTCAGTGAGTGGGTTCTAATGCACCTTAATCCATTTCATCAGCAAAAGACATAAAATGAAGATAAAAGGCAAACATGTTTCCATGCTTCTAAATTATAATTCCAAGGGGGATGGAGTAGCAGGAAAAAATATATGTATTATTTTAAAAGTTAATACAAAAAATGAAAACTTAATATACTGACTTATTTTGAAAAGTTGGCAAAATGATACAACTTGATGTTTTCATCTAAATCTAATAAACATCTGAAATTAGATATTTACAATTAGACTAGAGCCCATATTGTTTTGAAATCTCCCAAACCGAAAAAGCATCATCACCAATGTGGCTTATCTTTTTACAAAAAAACTACCCCATCAAGACTTTTTTTCCCCTTGAGCTTATTTTCTAATGATAGATATCAAAGAAGCCCTCACTGTTAATTCCACAATCAGTACATAAAATGCTCCCCTAAATATTCAGCATTCTATCTTAAAATTAGCTCTCACAAACATGGTTCCCTCTCAAATGCTGCTGATGGACGCTGCTGAACCAAACAGTACTGGAATTTTTACGGAGTTATTAAACTCAAAACAACTCTTTTTACTCCAATGGTCATGAGTTTATTTGAGATGATGAAGTCAGCCACCCTATTCCCCACCACTGCCCTCTGAAATCCCAAACAAATGCAGCCAAGTTAATGACTACACTCAGGATAATCATTCAAACTTTTAATCTCCCTTTACACATTATATTAACATTCATATTGCAAGGCAATCCATTCACAAATATTACAGTTTGATAAAAAACTTCACACACATACCCCCAAAAGTCTATACCAGATTCAGTCACTTCACTAAATCATTAAAATAATAAAAGTAATGAAAACATTATCATAGTTCTTTTAAAGCAATAAAGGTCTGAGGCACTCTGGGAAAGATGTTCTCGTATTAACAGGTCAGTGGTATCAAATTATGTTACAAGGAAGTTACCAGATACCCAGTAATCAAGTACACTCCAATGACAGTAACTTCGATCTGATACGTGTTCACTGGATACACGCCCATCTGGATTCAACTAACACAGGTACTGGGCAGCTGAGGTCATTTCTAATGAGGTTCCCAACTACGTAAAGGTAAAGTGTGTTTTCAACACACCATGGACAGCTGTATCTCTACCGCAAGGGAACAGTCCAGTCTCAAAAGAAGTTCCTTTTTCATCACTACCAGGTTTACTAAATGTCGGAAGCTAACAGCCCACCAGACTTACTCTGCTCGCTGCTAAAGAGATTTCAGAACTGTCTCTTCCCGTCAACCTCCACAGTGCAACCTTCGCCCTTCTCTGAATATCTCCAAGGTGTGCCCTTGAAATACAACAGAGGGGAAGAAAGGGAGCTTTCTCCCTCCCATTTCGACCAAACAGAGGTCTGAAATAGCAATGTATTGCAAAATTCTCATGTTCTGCGACAGCCAGTTACCATATGAAGCATGGCTATTTTTGCCATAAACTAGATTTTAAAAACCTGACAACCCTTTTCCAAAGTGACTGTTGCCACATCCATTCACTGACAGAGTCCACATTGGAGAGAAAGTCTCACTGACCGAGTGCTTCCTTACACACAATTACAAGGGTAAATAATCAGCATGGGGAAGGAGGGAGGCCAATTCCCAACTGCGAAATAAATCACTGCAAACTATGGGTCCATTTAGGACAGCATATAACCCTGTCAGAGCAGAATCAACACAAACCCAGGTCATTTAGTGTTCGGTAATTACATACGTGGAATTTAAAATGTATACATATATATTTCCATACATATATAATAAAAAAAATCTGAAACAACGTATGTTGCTAAAGTTTCAAGGATTCTCATCTTCCACATTCACCTGGAGAGCAGCCGGCTCTTGCTGGCCCAGTTGTGGCAGTGATAAAAGCAACTAGAAGCAGGTTTAAGTAAAAAGTGCTCAAAGGCCAAGTGAGAAAATAGGGGTGCAGAGATTTCTGGAGGGAGAGGGGAGCAATGAAAAGAGTTGAGAATGTCTCCTTTATTCTTCTCAGCTTTTTCAGACCCGGGACAAGTTCTGGAGGACACACATCCAATGCTGTAGTCCTTCCTTATCTATAGTCAAAACAAAACAAGTAATAAAAATTTCCTCTTCCATTCTGTACTCTCTATAAAATGCATAGTACAGCCAGAAGGTATTATCGAGATGTGCCATCTCAGGAGAAATTAAAATTGGGACATGAAGTGAGGCCGTGTGCTGTCGAGTCGCCGCGTCAGGATTTCACAGCCAGTGTCCGTGACCAGCAGGGTGTGCTCGAACTGAGCAGACCGCTTTCCGTCTCTCGTCACCGCGGTCCAACCATCTGGCCAGGTTTCATCCTGCCATCCGCCTTAAACAAACAAACAAGAACAGTTTCTTGATTCTATCGCTCAGTTTTCTAAACAAACTCTCTAGGTAAGTCTGTTTGCATGTACTCCTATATCCTAGGGTATCACAGATACAATTAGAAAATTCACTATGAACACTCCTATTTACAAACGGTGGACAGACACATGCAAAAGAATGAAACTGGACCATGTTCTTAACACCACACACAAAAATAAACTCAAAATGAATTAAAGACTTGAATGTAAAACAAGACCTAAAACGATGGAATTCCTTAAAGAAAACACAGGCAGTAATCTCTTGGACATCAGCCTCATCAACATATTTATGAATCTGTCTCCTCAGGCAAGGGAAACAAAAGCAAAAATAAAATATTAGGGGTCCCCTGGGTGGCTCAGCCGGATAAGCGTCTGACTCTTGGTTTTGGCTCAGGTCATGATCTCGGGTGGTGAGATTGGGCCCTGCCTTGGGCTCCACGCTGAGCATGGAGTCTGCTTGAGATTTTCTTTCTCCCTCAGCTCCCTACCCCTCTTCTCAAATAGATAAATCTTGAAAAAATAAACAAACTATTGGTGCTACACCAAAATAAAAAGCTTTCGCACAGCATAAGACACCATCAACAAAACAGAAAAGTAGCCTAATGAATGGGAGAAGATATTTGCAAATAATATATCCAATAAGGGGTTGATATCCAAAATACATAAAGAATTTATACACCTCAACACCAAACCCCCCCACACACACAATTAAAATTGGGCAGAAGACATGAATAGATAATTTTTCCAAAGAAGACATACAAATAGCCAACAAACACATGGAAAGATGCTCAACATCACTAATAATCAGGGAAATGCAAATCAAAACCACAATGAAATATCACCTCACACCTGTCAGAATGGCTAAAATCAAAAAGACAATAACACGTGTTGGTGAGGAAATAGAGAAAAGGGAACCCTTATGGACTGTTGGTAGGAATACAAACTGGCACAGCCTCTGTGAAAAACAGTGTGCAGGTTCCTCAAAAAATTATAATTAGAATTACCACACAATAGAGTAATTCCACTATTAGGTATTTACCCAAAGAAACAAAAACACTAATTCAAAAAGATATATACCTCCCTACATTTATTGCAGCATGCAGCCAAGATATGGAAGCAATCCAAGTGTCCACTGATAGATGAATGGATGAGAGGGTATGGTATACAGACACAATGGAATGCTACATAGCAATAAAAAAAGAATGAGATCATGCCATACGCCACAACATGGATAGACCTAGAGGGTATTATGGTAGGTGAAATAAATCAGACAGAGAAAGAAAAAAACCCTATGATTTCACTTATATGTGGAACCTAAAAAAACAAAACAAATGAATGAATAATCAAAGAGAATAATCAAACAAACTCTTAAATACAGAGAACAAACTGGTGGCTACCAGAGGGGAGGTACATGGCGGGCTGTGTGTGTGTGTGTGTGTGTGTGTGAAATAGATAATGAGAATTAAGAAGTATAAACTTCCAGTTATAAAATAAGTAAATCACAGAGATGAAAGAAGTACAGCCTGGGGAATGTAATCAATAATACTGTAATGCTGTATGTTGACAGATGGTAACTATACTTATCATGATGAGCACTGGTACAGTCCTGTCCAGTCAGTATGTTTACTGGACACCTGAAACTAATACAACATTGTATGTCAATTACACTTCAGTAATATTAATGATGATAATAGTAATAATAAAAGATTCCTATTTATACTTCAACTGTTTTAGTCTTTCCAACTTCATTTTGGTCTTTAGTCCAATGAAGTAATGATGGTATTTTAAATTTCCTCGGGTGTGTTATATTTTCACATTTTTTATACCTCCCAAACATCAAATCAAGATGGTATTTCCAAAATAAAAGCACTGGGTTTCATTTTAGAAAACATATTGATAATACTCATTACAAAACTATGAGTTAAGAACTGAATTAATGAATTTAGCTCTTTCCTGGTATAACTTTGGCATCTGACTAAACTACAACCAATGTGTATTGTGAAGGAAATAATCTTTTTACACTTTTATTACAGCATTTAATTCCTGATATTATTTTTAAATGTCAGGCACACAGATGGTAAGAACAGATTATACTGTGCAATTTCTGTGGACCACACACACCTGTAACCAGAAGGGGCTAAGAAACGGATTGGTGAGGGAAGTTAAGAAATTACAATGAAGCAAAATAGGTCAGGGAGGGGCTGAGACTAGAGAAATTTACCAAAGGGACAGTGAAAACAGCCCTAGGACAATGAAAGAAGCAGAGAGAGAGAGAGAGAGAGAGAGAGAGGGACAGAGGGAGGAGAGTGGGGGAGGGGAGAGGGAAGCAAAATGAGAAAGTTCTACAATTCTGGATACTGCTATAAAACTGTGTTTAGAGACTTACTTTCTTGTCTCCAAATCAGATGTCAAAAACATCAATATTCTTCATTCTAAGTAATCTTTATCAAAGATTAGGTTTCACTGACTCAGAAAAATCCCAGAACATAAACTCTGCAGTGAAGTAACCTACTTTTGCAATACTAAATCCCAGCCTAAAAAGAAAAATGTGAGGTAGCTTGAAGAACGTTAACTCATGCTTTGTCAAACATCTAAAGACGAGTGACTGGATATTTTTCGATGTAATGAGTAACATTTCACAACTGGATTTTAAGATATAATACTTCTCTGACTTTATTGTGATCTGCTTAAAACAGGTTCTTTACTAATGTCAAGTCAAACATACCTGGATATTATTCTGAGAAAATTCAAATTCCTCTTTGGATTTGAAACTTTCCACTCCAGAGGTAGGATTTAACCTCGCTGAGCTACACTGAAGTATATGCATTATAATTTGATGATTATCTGACCAGGCTCCTTGGAAAGTTATTTGCTTATACCTGGAAATACCACATTATGTCTCACCAACCAGGTACCAATTAATGAAAATAGGTATATGATCAAAACACTTTCCGCTCAGCTTCTGGCCTTTCTCTGCTAATATATTCACTGCCCTTGCAATTGGTTCCACATGATCAGAACTTCATTCTTATCCAGGAGTATGACAAAATACCTTACACTCGTCCAGCCCTCTGAAGTACAAAAGGTATTTTGTGCTACTATAAATCATCTCGATGCTTAGAGCAGCCCTGGGGAGGTGGCAGGTTCAAGACTGTCATTTCCACTTTACAGAAAAGGCAGCAAAGGATCACGTTATAAAGCAGCCTGTGGGCTGGATTTCGTGACTCGCTCCTAAGTCACTGCAATCTGGCAGAAGTAATGGGAGGTCACTCCCAAGATCAGATTATAAAAAAGACTGGAAGGATCCAGAAAGGAGGTATCCTTCAGTGAGGCCCCAGGACACACCAGCCCCACTACCATCGCCCCCTTGCTGCATCCCCTAGTCCCAACAGAGAACTGGCTGAGAAGAAAGGTGAAGAGAACACGTGAGCATCTGGGTGAGAAGTCCTAATCATGACACCGGGTCTTCATCACTGCCACAAGCCTGCCACAGGGACCAGTGACAGTGAGGGCACAAATCTGCCAGCACTAAATGTGTCTGGGCTGTGCTTTCACAAGACAACCTGAGCACACGACCTGAAGAGGCAGAACAGCTCCTGAGGTTAGAGTCTGACAAACTCTGTCACTACGTAACTAGCTCAGTGACTTTAGTCCAGTTACTTCTTCAAGGATAAGGCTGCTCTTCTATATAATGGGGACAGCACCAACACCTCCCAAGTTGTGGAGAATTAAATCATAGACTGATGTCTGCCTCAAAGTGAGTGGCTCTACATCTTCTTTCCCCTCCCAGGCCCCTGCCAAGCAAGCTACACAGGATAGAGGCTCGGGACTGTTAACAATGCCCCCTTTGACAGCGTCTTTTATGGAAAGGGACTGGGATTCAAGTCCTTGAGCATCTACTGACAGCAGAATTACCAGGTAGAAAGTATTGCTTTCTTGCCAACCCATATGGTTCTCAGTTCTCTGTATGATACTGAATCGAGTTTGAGGTGGAACAGGAAGTGGAAATGAACCAAAAAGAAAATAAACAGAGCAGACTACTAATCTGATCGTAAGTAGCCAAAAGTAAATAATTCAATTAAAGAACAGGACAGCATCCCTTTTTCTCACCTTCACAAATCATTGGCTCAATTGTAAATACATGGCCCGCCTTCATCACTCCAACTGCTTTATTTTCTGAAATTAAAGAAAATCAAATTCTCAAAACACAGCAAAAAATCAAGAGTGTACTGTTGAACAGCTCACTGGTAAGAGTACACATTGTTCACGAATATGAGAGTATTTTTCAGGACCATCATGAAAAACAAAACTATGAATTCAAGTATCCAGACCCGCCATCCTCCAAAAAAGCCCAAAAGGTAAAAAGAGGGATGGACCTTTGGAGACAATCTCAGACAAAAATGGAGAACCAGGTTAAAGTTCAAATTAAAACACAGGAACGGATGTGAACATCAGTACACGAGTGAGGGCATTTGCTCTGCCTGGCCACCAGATGGCAAAGAGACCGGCTCTCAGGCTGCTATTCACGATGGTGACTTCGGTAAAGAAGGACACGTGTCCAGAGGTTGCATCTACTAAACACCATTCTTCCTGGGTATGGTCTCACCTCACCCACACGTTTCTACCTGCACATCTTTCCTTGTGAACAGCTATCGTGCTGCTCTCCACTATCTTCAGTATTGCCAAAATACACTCCCTGCAGATTCTAAAATCTGAAGTTTGTAAATGGTCATAAAATCTGAAAGGCGAAACACAATTTTGACTTTCTATTGCTAATCCCATGAACTTTCTTTCCCAGTGACCGGCAACTTACTACATATAAAGACTTGGTCATATTCCCTGGGGATATATATATTTCTTAATGTCAAGAGTGTCAGTGTGGTGTCACAGAAAGAAAAAGGATAAAGGAGGCGCCTGGGTGGCTCAGTCGTTAGGCGTCTGCCTTCGGCTCAGGTCATGATCCCAGGGTCCTGGGATCGAGTCCCTCATCGGGCTCCTTGCTCGGTGGGGAGCCTGCTTCTCCCTCTGCTTCTCTCTCTCTGTCTCTCATGAATAAATAAACAAAATCTTTAAAAAAAAAAAAAAAAAAAAAAGGCTAAAGGACTGTGAAGCCGAGCTGTCCCAGTACCGCAGCACTGGACGCACCGAGCCACTGAGCCCTCCTCGCAAAGAGCCAGTCAGAGCCGTATCGGCTCCGAGTGTAAAAAAGGAGTCAAACTCAAAGACAAAGTATGTAATACAGCTTGATCATTTTTACATTGACTAAATGTTGAAATGCTGCCGTTGTGAATGCAATGCATTAAATAAAATACACCATTAAAATTAGTTCACCTCTTTCTTTTTACTTTTTTAATATGACCACAAGAAATTTTTAAATTACATATGTGCCTCATAATACATTACGAGCGGACAGTGCTGATACAAAATACTCATTATTCTAGGAAAGTTACAACTCCCACTCAACCTGACTCATGGTTTCAGTTTGTCAACATACCTCACTCAGCAAATATACCTTATCTGATCGACTACACGACTGCAGATACCATGCTAAGTTACTTTTTAAAAAATCTGTACTTTCTCTATCATCTACCTCAAAGAATTATTGTAAAATACATTCTAAATATAGGGTATTATCATCACTTCCCAACCATATTGACTGAAATAAAAGGCAATCACTCTAAGCTAACAAGGACGTCTCTTACATAGAAGGGGTGGAGGGAAGTTACACAGTTTCCTAGTTCCACCTTTAGTGAGTTAGGAATATGGGTTGACAAGCCAAAGCTGGTATCATTTACATTTCAAAAGGTCTCTGTACATAGACTTGGCAGTTTCCTTTCACACTTCCCTAAAGTGATCACAACGTATTTTAATTTACATAAACCCAATTTACACTGGACTTTTCATAAATGTCTCAAATTTATGAAACAAGTATATACCTGGTCCTCGCTTCCTTTTCCAGAAATAATTTTTTATTCCTAATGAAATGGTTTTATGTTTTATGGACACTATCATCATGGACCCATATCCCCTTCTCCCATAAATTCTATCTTCTTCAGTCTCTCTTTCTATAACCCATATCTAAACCTCAGTTGTCAATTCAGTAAGTAAAAGGACTTTTTTCACCCCCTCCCCTGCACACACTCTTTACACACACATACACAAACATACACGTTTATCACTGTAACAGGACTAGCTACTCCCAATCTGTTAATGGAATGCACATCGGGTGGTTACAGGGCCTACCAGGAAGGAACTGAGTTAGTAACTTATTTTCTCTTGCTAATTTTTATTTCAAGCACAATTCACAGCTTAAATAAGAACTTTGTGGTCTGCTAATAAATGTTTGTTGACATAGATCAAATGCTGTGCTCTAAACTACTTCTCCAGCTTCTCCCGCTGAGAGGCTTCTCACTCATTTCCCTTTTCTTCACAATTACTGACACCTAGGATTTTCCAGCTCACACCTCAACTGCAGCAACTGTGCATTGGGCTGGCTAGCCTGACTTCCTCACACCTGCAATCCGTTCTAGACACCACTGCCAAACCTGTCTTATCGAAATAGCAACTTCACCTTGTCATTCTTCTGCTCAAAAATGTTTCTGCAAATCCCTAACAAATGAAGTCAAATATCCTTGGTCCTGTAACTGCCTACTGCTAGTTTTTAACACAAAATACTCAGCCCAAGCTTATCATGTCTCTATTCAGTCTCAACTTGAAGCATTTACTCATGATATCTTCTACCTGGAATGTTCTTCCTCATCTTCTCCACCAAACCAAAATTTCAACCATTCCATATTTCTCCCACTGGACCTGTACCCAACTGCTCCAGTCCTCACTAGGCAGCACAAAGTACAGAAATAAAGACTGCCTTTAGAAAGACAGAACCCAGGTACCAATCCTAGCCCTAGAATTTATTTACTAGTCTGTGTGAACCTGAGTAAATAAAGTACTTCCCTAAGCACAGAATCTATCTATCTATCTATCTATCTATCTATCTATCTATCTATCTATCTTTTTTTCTCTTTCTTTCTTCACAATCTGCTCTTTAAAATAGGGCTAAAGGAGCACCTGGGTGGCTCTTAAACATCTGACTCTTGATCTCAACTCAGGTCTTGATCTCAGGGTGGTGAGTTCAAGCTCGCAGTAGGCTCCACAGCCAGTGCAACTTAATAAATAAATAAACAAACAAATAAATAAGGCTAAGAAATTATTCAGAGTGGTGAGATCAAATGAAATAATGTATATCAACATCATCATGATCATCCTAAAAGTTAACATTAAGTGCTCTCCATGTGTTCTCTCTCTCACTCCTAGTAACACTTCTCGGAGAGGTGCCATTCCCTACTATTGTTCAAGATGGGAAAACTGAAGCACAAGAAGCTATGTGTAAGTGTCTACATAGCAATAACTCATACATACATGTTAAATTTCTTCTTAGGTCACTCAGTGTGGACAGCTTTCCTTTTTAGCACTAAATAGCAGACTTATTCCTGCACGACCTAGCTCTCCAACAGAAAAGGTGTCTGGAAAACATTAATTGTCCCACACTTCCTTCGTTATTCTATCAAACACCACTCAACCTAAGGAAAGGTACTCTATTCCCCTGTATTTATACCAACAAATAGTACAGTATCTGACATACACTACAAAATCAAACCAAACCAAACCAATTTCACTTAAGGAATCAGAATAGTGATAGCTAGACCCATGGCAGAAGCTATTAGCGGTTCACCAAAACTAGTTTACTTTTCTTCTGAGTACTCAGCTAGATTGTATTTCCCAACCTCCTCCGCAGTTAGTGTAGCCATGTGACTGCACTCCTGCCAATGAAAAGTAAATGTAAGTGATTTATGCCAATTCCAGGCTGGTTCCTTAAAACCTCCCAAACATACCCCTTCATGCTTCTTCCCATCCTCACCAGTATCTACAGGTTAGAAGAGTAACCCAAAGTGACCTTGAAAGGTATAGGTTGAAGATGACAGGACCTGGGTCGCAGAATAACTGCCCTACCACCACCCCCAACAGTCACCAAACACACGTTCTGGACTGTTATGTGAGCAAAATATGAATGTGTGTTGTGTATGAGCAAATATACATTTTGACGGTCCATTTACAAGAGCTTATAGATTAGTAAGTACAAAATAGTAGGTCCTGTTAAATGTTTGAATAAATATGAGTTGACTAAATGGCTAGCAAAACCCAAATCTTTGGATAGTACTTACTGGCATAATGGGGTACGTTGGGGGCTGTATGAAAAAGCTTGTGGATTCCATGCCCACAATAGCTTCGAACAACTGAAAACCCATTTGCTTGGGCATGCTTCTGAATAATGTTTCCCAATTCTCTGTATCGAACACCAGGTTTCACTGAAAGGAAGAAAGAAGAGTCATGACAGAGAGTAATAATAACTAACATTTACTGAGCAATTACTATCGAAGTGCCAGGAACCTTTCTAAATGCTTTACATGCCTCCATTATATGCTGCCATGTAAAGAGATATGTACAAAACTTTCAGATGAGGAAACCAAGGGACAGAGATGCTGTACCGCCAGTAAATGGCCAAGTTGAGATTCAAACCAGTAGCACCTGTATTCTGTCCTTCGGTGTAGAAAAGGACACATGTGCAGTACGAAGGGGTTGGGGAGACGCACCTTTTGTTTTCTGAACAAACAAAAGAATGGAAAACATGCATCTCTTCCTCTCCTTCTCTAATGTCAAGTGTGCTACTCTTTTTTTTGGGAAAGACAGAGTGAGCATGCACCGGGCCGGGGGGAGGCGGGGAGAGGAGGACAAAGGGAGACAGAGAATCTTAAAGCAGGCTCCACACCCAGTGCAGAGCCCGATGCGGCGCTCGATCCCATTTACCCTGAGATCATGACCTGAGCTGAAATCAAGAGCTGGACGCTTAACGGACTGAGCCACCCAGGGGCCCCAAGGGTGCTAGTGTTTTAAAGTGAGCAGAAGAGGTAAGGAGAGGAGAGAGCACCGGGAGAAAAAGGAATGTCCAGAAAGTAACTTGACTTGTCCTCGGTTTCAGTCTGATCAACTTCTCAAAGAATTACTTCCCCTGGGCTTCTTTATCCCCATAAAAGTGTTCCTAAAATTATTCAGAGTTGCCTCTGAACACAGTCCTGGAGATAGGGTATAGAAAGATACTTCTTGAGCGCCTGGGTGACTCAGTCTGTTAAGCTTCTGCCTCTGGCTCAGGTCATGGTCTCAGGGTTCTGGGATCGAGCCCCACATTGGGTTCCCTGCTCAGAGGCGAGTCTGCTTCTCCCTCTGCCTCTGCCCCATCC
The DNA here is from genome assembly GCF_011800145.1 of Mirounga leonina. Lineage (NCBI taxonomy): Eukaryota > Metazoa > Chordata > Mammalia > Carnivora > Phocidae > Mirounga > Mirounga leonina. Next base: position 168,860 of record NW_023270323.1, read on the forward strand.
CCTTACTTGTGTGCACGGTCTCTAATAAATTTAATTAAAAAAAAAAAGATACTTCTTACTATATATTCCTGCCCTGCTTAATTTTTATGACTTTTACCACTGTTTCAATAAAAACTAAAACAAATGAAGTGGTTCTCATTGTTGGTTGGTATGGCTTTCCTCGCACTGAGACCCCAGGAGCTGGGCCCTGCCAGACTCCTGGGGAACCTAGCCATGGTTCTGGGGGTCCTCAGACTCCCTACAGTCTCCTACTCTGCCTACCTGATTTCCAACCTGAGGTTCAGGTACAACATATCTCCTCCAGCCAAGCAAATCTCTGGGGAAATAGCTCCAGGAATCATTTCAATTAATATATACTTGCTCTTAACTACATGTTCCAGCTTGACTTTTTTGGGGGGTGGGATGTTAATAATTTTGAGGAACCGTGCTGACTTTCATAATGATTTGCTTGCATTCCCATCTCAGACTTCCCATCAGCCCCAGTCGTGGGGGAGGAAAGCAAAATTTTAACCCAGTTTGCACAATATACAACAAAGAAAATCCCTATTCAAAAATAATGAGAGAGTAGAAAGGAGGAGATTCCTCCCTAATTCTCATATCCGAGGCAGTTCTCATAGCAAGGATGCACCTCATTAAAATCTGGAGACGTTTCTGGTTGTCATAAGTAGGAGTGCAACCGGCATCTAGCGGGTAACGACCAGGAACGTAGATAAGCATCCTACAATGCACAGGACAGGCTCCACAACAAAGAATTCCCAGACTCAAAATGCCAATAATGTAGATGCTGAGAAGCCCTATTCTAGAAGGAGAATTTCAACAAGAGTGAAGCTCTCTACTGTGTTGCACCACACTGAGTCGCCAAGTTAATAGAAAATAAGGGGCAAGAATGATATACACAAAGGTATTAATAGCACTTTCCAGAGATTAAGCAACTTTTGTTCCTTCCTGGCTACTGCTACGAAGACTGGTTTCTGATCGTTTCTTGGCAAGTTTTATTCCTGTGTCTTTGTACAACAACACTTTTGCTATCTGGTTATTTCAATCAACTCACAGAAAAGCAAAAAGGACATAAACATTGAAGACATTATCTGGCAGAAACCCTAGAAGTTATTTTAAACTATGACTTCCCCAAATGAGAAATTAAACACTAAAGAATATTAGTTTTTAAGTAATCCACAATGAGTAAGTAAAAAGAACTCTCTCATACACTGATACATGAGAATATCACGTTTTCATTTTTCATTCCTCCAACTTTATTAGTAAAAATTTCATCATCTCCCATGCATGTTAAAATAGATTCAAGACAATAAAAATAACAGATCTATGTCATTAGAGATAACTATGTGTTTGCCAAAGAACCTGGTCATGTCCAGTACTTTGTTGATGATGTATCAGGTTTATTGTGCAGGAAGAGGGCAGCGGGTACAAATAATATACTAAACAATAGAGCTAAAATGTTGTGGGTTTCAACTGAAAATGTTGTTTGCACTCAAACTCTCCTTTTAGTAACAGTCTGCTAGCATTCGCAACAAACCATTCCTTCTCTCTCCTCCTAAGACAGTATCAACAAAAAAAATATCTGTATGAGCTGTTTGTAGGGACAAAGACAGCCTGAGTAAACTCCAACAGAAATATATCTCTACTCAAAGGTATTATTCACACACACACAAAAAAAGGTTGTTATTCACTACAATAAGCAAGACATTTGGAAAACACCAAATTCCAGTAGGGGAATAATTGTAGAAATTTTTATACTGTGGAATATAATATAGAGCCATTAAAAGAAGGGAGTAGATCTATACATGCAGATACATATGCTCATCTGGAAAAATCATAAAGATTCTACTGAGAAAGTATTAAATTACATAATACTACCAATACTATAACGCCATTTAACCTAAGTAAACACATACATATAGGTATATGTGGTGTGTCTGTCTGTCTGTTAATACACAGGGGAGAAAAAAACTAACTGTTAAAAGTAGAAAAAGCCTATGGGGCGCCTGGGTGGCTCAGTCGTTAAGCGTCTGCCTTCGGCTCAGGTCATGATCCCAGGGTCCTGGGATCGAGCCCCGCATCGGGCTCCCTGCTCGGCGGGAAGCCTGCTTCTCCCTCTCCCACTCCCCCTGCTTGTGTTCCCTCTCTCGCTGTGTCTCTGTCAAATAAATAAATAATAATAAAATCTTTAAAAAAAATAAAAAAATAAAAGTAGAAAAAGCCTAAATGTTAAAAGTAGAAAAAGAAAAAAGATATAAAAAGGAAAGAGCTAAGTATAAAGGAAGATCATTCATTTTTCTTACAATCTGGCATCTTGTTTTTTTATAATGAGAACATAATACTTATGAAAGAATTAACAAGTAGAAAAAAAGCTGTACTCAAGAACTATACATTCCTATACATTTATCATATGCTATACATATAATACACATTCCTCCTCATTTATCAGCCAAAGAAAAGGCAGATCGATCACAGAAGAGGTAAAGGATGATAAGCAATCATCTGGTCCACCTCATCAAGGGATGCCCAAATCACCCGTCAATCCATTCCTGCTACAATCCCAAGCTAAGTCAGGTTAGGGGAGAGGCAGAGCCGGTGGGACAAGGAATGTAATCAAGAGCCGGGTGAGGCCCCCGAACGCACAGCCGCCGTGGCGGGTGCGCAGCACCCACACTGACCTGCATCGATGGCTTGCATCAGGCACTCGTACGTGGTCTGCACCAGTTTCCGCGCTCCCTCATCCACCTCTCCAACAAAAAACGTCTCATTCAAGTCCCCGTGATAACCATTGCGATAAAGAGTGATGTCCACTGCAAAACAATGTACAAGTGTAAAGACCACATCTGTTTTTATTTCAAAATAGAAGTCACTTCTCCCACATGACGGTGTCAAGCAGTTTCATGAGCAAGACAATTTCTGCATTCTCAAAGTAGACACGAAGGGGTATCGAGTGACTTCCTGGAAGACACTCCTTGCCTGTAATGCAACTAAAGGCACTGTGGAGAAGAGCGCGTGGTCGAGCAGCCCAAGCCAGATGGTGGGCTTTTATCCGTACAGCAGTAATCAGATCACGTGTGGCAGAAGACAGGTACTGAGGACACATTCATGCAGGATCAATAAGCCACATTAATAGCATTAAACAGATGACCACGCTACATTGTGACATTAAACAGAAAACACTGCTTTCACTTACCATCTTCGACGAGTTTTCTTCCTCCTCCTAGCACATCCGTAAATAGAAAAACTTACACTATTCTACACTTGTTTCTCAAAAACTCATCTGCCTTCCCCTTATTTGTGAATATTCATCCCTCCCGTTGTCCCCATATTTAAGAGGACAGACTACTACTATACAATACACTGAATGTATACATTAAATTAGGATTTTTAAACCATGAATTTTCAACCAACCTACAATATCACAACATAGTGTGTTGACTAGCATGACACATACATTCCTGAAAAACCACACGCATTATGCATGTAATAAAAATAACAGGGTTTGTATGAAAAACAGGGTTGGGCAGACCACTCAACACCTATGGCACTTCATAAACAGACACCCTGACTGTTCTACCCGGAACAAGAAGTGCCCGTTGTGTCCACTATCCCTCCCAGCCAGCATTGCGGGCAGTGCACTCCCGGCAGCCTTTACCACTTGGGCTCATGCTTCCCCATCTGATATGTAAGCCTTTGAAGGTATCTGATGACTAAAGAGACGAGTTCATCAATATTAAAAATACCATCCAGGGATGCCTTCTTTGTCGATATTTCTTTTAATCAGAGGGAAATCTTGGCAGCTCCTTCCTCTGCACTTGCAAGACAGCTTAACACAGTGGTCCTTAAAGCCACTTTCTGAACTTCTTATATCAAGGAAGGCACTTCTGTAGGATTTTAGCTTTTTTCTTAGGGTCTTCACATATTCAGATATTACTAAATACTTCAGATATTATAAAAACTTCTCCTCAGATATTACTAAAAACTTCTCCTCATCTGTAAGAAAGCCTGCCCTGAGCTCTTCAAAATCATCAGTGGACGAAAAGGAAAAGGGGGGGAAAATCCCACTTGAATTAACATTACTTCCACATTTCACTGACATCTTGTACCTATTTATCAATCACATATGATAATTGGCATTAAAGAAATTCATGCTGTACCAAACACATACTAGAAGTATCTTAAAAGTAGTATCTTAAAATCATAAAAAATGTTTCCATAGATTTAAGATTTCTTTTAAATTTTAAATACAAAAAAAGGATAAGTTAAAGATAGGAACCAAGTGAACAAAATGCAAGTCACTATCAGATGCCCAAAACCTTGTTGTTGCTTCACTGATGGGGACAAAAGTCACTTATTTCTTACCATTAACAATATCACCTTCTTGCAAGGGCCGTCTGTCTGGAATCCCATGGCAGATCACTTCATTCACTGAAGTACAACAAGACTTTGGGAAATTATAATAATTCAGGGGAGAAGGATAACAATTTCTTGCAATACATGCCTATAATAAAATACAGAGAAAATAATTTGGAATGTGCAAAAGAAAAAATCAGTATGCAATTAACCACATTTTTAAATTGTATTTATTTATTTAGAGAGAGAGAAGAGAGAGTGTGCTGAGTGGGGGAAGGAGCAGAGGGAGAAGAAGAGAATCTCAAGCAGACTCCACAAGCACAGGGCCCAACACAGGGCTCGATCTCCCGACCCTGAGATCATGACCTGAGCCGAAATCAAGAGTCAGACGCTCAACGGACTGAGTCATCCAGGCACCCCAATTAATCAGATTTTAAAATTTGAAAAATGTGAAAATATTTGCTGCATAGACGCTAATGAACTTAATATTTTATTTTAGAAATAGTAGTAAATATTATCTTAATATACACCAGACTGTATGCAAACCAGTTTACTAATAATTGCAAAAGAAAAGTAAATTCACATTACAAATATTAACAAATACACACAAATGTTATGTATATGAAGATTCTAGTTTAGAATTAACTACTTTTTATTAAAAATATATTATTTAAAATGAAAAGATAATATTTAAAGTAAACATTCATGTACTTTTAATGTAACTATATCTTATATAAGAAGCCTATATCCCTATGACCAAAAAAGGAATACCAACATAATTAAGAGATGATAAAGTACTTCCAGATACATTTTAATCACTACATTCATATGGAACAACAAAGGAACCTCTAAGAAAATGGTCTGGTTCTCCTTAAGTCTTATTTTACTTGGATGTTTTTACATAGTGGGAGTCATAGCATACATGATTTCTCTTTCCATACTGCCACACAGTCTGCAGACTAATAATTTTTAAATAGTTGCATATTAATATGATTTGTGAAATACACCATAATTTTACTGGCAATTCCACTACTATTGGAAATTTAAATTAAGTTTCCTCAATTACAAAAAATGTTAGAACCAATAACTACATGCCTGTCACTTTTCCCTTATTTAATGATATACTTCTATACTTCTCACAGCCAGTATAAATAGTAGTTTACACAGCAAACTGTCTTAACTTTTAAAAATGCCAACTCCATCACTCACAAGTTGTGTCTAACATTGGACAAGTTAATTAACCCCTGCCTCAGTTTCCTTTCCTGTACAAGGCAGACAAAAGTGGTATCTATTTCATGGAGCTGTTGCAGAGATTAAACTGATAAGAACAGATACTACACTTGATCTTAGCCAAAAGGCCGAGAAGCGATTGTTGTTGCAGAGATTAAATGAGTTAGTAAAAGCAGCATGTAAAAGTGCACCTGGGAGCACCTGGGTGGCTCAGTTGGTTGGGCGTCTGCCTTCAGCTCAGGTCATGATCTCAGGATCCTGGGATCACGCCCCGCATCGGGCTCCCTGCTCAGTGAAGAGTCTGCTTCTCCCTCTCCCTCTGCCCCGTGGCTTCTGCGCACGCTCTCTATTAAAAAAAAAAAACTATAAAAAAAAAAAAGAGCACCTTGGCTATACAGCAAGTGCACAAAATGCTATTACTGCATATATTTTATAATATATGGAACAATCCCCCCAAATCAGATTTTATAAATATTTTTATATTTTATATTTTATATATATTTTATATATAAGTGGGGCGCCTGGGTGGCTCAGTCGGTTAAACAACTGACTCTTGATTTCAACTCACGTCGTGATCTCAGCATCTCAGTGAGATCGAGCCCCACTGCTGGGCTCCGTGCTGGGCGAGGAGCTGCTTGGGATTCTCCCTCTCCCTCTGCATCAGTCCCTCCCCCATTCACATACACGGGCATGTACTTTCTCTCTCTCAATAAACAAATAATTTTATGAACATTTTTATGGCTCAAGACACATTGTCAATTCCCTTTCAAAAAGGTTGTCCCAATTTATAGTAGCACCACCATGTAAAGGAGTTCCAGCTTCATCTTCTCCATAAAGGCAGTGGAAATAAACATCTTTAAAATACTGAACTAATTCAGTAGGTCTTCATGATTTGCATTTGTTTGATTACCATAGCAGGTTTAATTAGTTTTCCATGTGACATATTAACTAATTATTGCTCTTCTCTTGTGAATAATCTATTCATATGTGTGCATTCATTACTACTCATGTGCTAAGGTCTCTCCATGATGCATAGGCAATCTTTATAAACAATATCCCTATATTGGGCGCCTGGGTGGCTCAGTCTTTGAGCGTCTGCCTTCAGCTCAGGTCATAGTCCCAGGGTCCTGGGATCGAGCCCCACATCGGGCTCCCTGCTCGGCGGGAAGCCTGCTTCTCCCTCTCCCACTCCCCCTGCTTCTCACTCTGTCAAATAAATAAAATAAAATCTTTAAAAAAAAAAAAAAATCCCTATATCATATTTACTACAAACATTTACCTAGTTACTGCTTTGTTATTGTAGATATAAAAGGGAACATTTTTCTACTAATATAGCTTCAGAAGTTGTATTCTTCTTTATTTTAAAATATTTAATGTATGTAGTGGCATGATTTATTTAAAGCACTAGTATTAAAAAATAAAGTACTACATATTTATAAAATTACCATTTTATAAAAACTAAACTAAAACATTATAAAATGTGAGGTTTCAGAAACAAGATATATCAAGCCACCTCAGACCTCAGTATCACAGATACTTAAAAATGGGAATAAAGACTTGAATATTTTCTGTATTGAAATAAAGTAAAAATCTGCTTTCAAATTAGCTATGCTAATTTAGACATTATTTTAGACATTCAGAACTTAAGTTTACTTAATTTTTAGAAGCCTGGAACATCTAATAATGTGAAAAACATTTTCAAAAGTAAAGTTCTTACTAAGTGTACAGCATGATCTATTTCTTCAGTAGTTACACCCGGTTTAATCATGCCAGCAGCAATGTCCAACACTTCTCTAGCAAGCTGTAAAAGAGAAACATTTAATACATTCAAGAAGAAATGGAACAGAAACAGAAATCTATAACCTTTGTACTATCTTAGATTTTGTGAGAGATTTGTTTTACAAATCTCTAATTATTATAGAGATTTTAATCTAAATATTATATGATATTATTATATTTGTGAATTTTCATTTTAAAACTATTTGCATTTCTAATGTCCATCAATAAATAGATGTGTGTATAAATATATAAATAAAATTGGGCTAACTAGCTTAATAAGCAAGCATGACTGATTTCTATGTGAAAATGCATATCCTAGGAATCTGAACAATAATCAGTTGATGGAAGTTAAGTCTTCTCACATTTTTATACTTCTTAGTTACAGGAGTCTCCCATTATCTGTAGGGAATCTGTTCCAAGACCCTCTGGATGCCTGAAACCAGACAGTACTAAAACCAACATACACTCTGTTTTTCCTATGTATATAAACCTATGATAAAATTTAATTTATAAATAAAGGACAGTGAGAGATTAACAACAATAACAGAACAATTATTATATAGAGAAAGTATATAACAATATACTCTAATAAAAGTTATATGAATGTGATCTCTCTCTCTCTCAAAATAGCTTACTATACTGTACTCACCCTCCTGGGGAATGATGTGAGATGATAAAATGCCTCCATGATGAGATAAAATGAAGTGAATGAGACAGGCATTGTGATGTAGCATTAGGCTACTAATGACTTTCTGACAATACATCAGAAAAAAGATCACCTGCTTCCAGACCGTGGTTGACCACGGGTAAGTGAAACCATGGAAAGCAAAACCACGGATAAGGGTGGGTTACTGTATTTCATGGCTTTAACAGAGGCTTTAACTTAAAGTTATATATAAAGCCTTAAACTTTGCCCTATGTTATGATGACTTGTGAAAGTAAAATGACAAAATATCATGAATATACCTGGTTCTTTAAAACAACAACAAAAAAATACAACGGGTCAAAAAATTGACTGCCAACTAAACTAGATTACCTGCCATGCTATTTTTCAAATAGGCTATCCAAGCTTCGATGTAGAAAACAACAGTTGCATAAAATTATATGCTAACAATACTTTAATGAAAAGTAAGTATGGCTAGCCAAAGTCTTATAATGTAACATTTGCTACCTTTATAAATCAACAAATCATTGACCTCATGTCTAACTACTTCATGTCCACTTAAATGTAGCTTACTCCATGGGGAAAAAAGTAACTCTTACCCTACATACAAGTCGCATTCCTTCTATATCTTCAGATGAGAGTAATTTAATTTGAGAAGTACCTTTAAGAGCCTGTTCAGATTCAGACATTCCTGAAAATCAGTAAGAAAAGCCAAAATGAATGGAAAGATGTAGTATTTATTAGCCTAATTGTCTTCCTAATGACACAATAATCGTCAAGCCTCATTATTTCACACAATAGTATCTTATCATTTTGGAGGGTCCAGGTCAGATATTTTTAAAAAATATTTTCAATATGAAAAAGAAATTTGCTAAACAAACTGAAGAAAGAATTCTAAAGAACAAACTCCCAGATCTATTAGAAATCAGTCAGTATGGAGTACTTATTACACGACAGGCAATATGCTAATAAGGTCAGTAAATGATTCACACTTAAACAGTACCATACAATTTACAAAATGCTGTAACGATCATCAACTAATGAAGCAATTATACACCAACGACTGATGAATCATTATACTCACTGATTTTTTTAAACAAGAACCTAAGTCGGTGTTTTTCAAACTGTGACCCTTTAGTGGACCGTGACTAACATTTTTTTAAAGTAAATACCTGGAACAGAAAATATTAGACTAAATCATATAGAATAGGACTAAGTGCTGTTGTGGAATGTTTGTTAATTTACACACACACACACACACACACAGATCATGTTATAAAATCCATTTCTCGGTCTAGGTCATAGTCAAAAAAGTTTGAAAAATACCGCCCTAAGAATCTTCACTAATAAAATTAGCTTAATTCAAGTTATTCATACATTTGAAAAGTGTCATAGTCAGTATAATTATTTCAAAATTTGACAAAAAAGAATATAATAAACCATTACCTAAGCTTTTTTATAAATGATATAAAAATCCCAAATAAAGTATTATCAAACAGAATCCAAAAAACATAAAATACAACATGACTTAAATGAGATTCATATTGGAAAGGCAAGAATAGTTCAATATTAACAAATCTATTAATATAATTCATCAGAGCTGCAGATTAAGAGAGGAAAGATAAATGATCATCTTCAAAGATAATTCTGATAACATGGCCTGCTAGCACCTTAACATGACAAATACAAATCTCAAGTTAAGAACCATCATCATGGAATGTCCACTTGTCAGGAGTATTATTTAACAATGTTCTGACAGTACTAACAACTGTAATTAAACAAGAGAAAGAATAAGATGTATAAAACTAGAAAGAAAAGAACAAAACCCTCATCATTTTAGAGACATGATTATGTGTCCCTAGAACAAGGGAATACCTGATAAATGACTAGAAATAAGAGTGCAGCAAGGTGGCAGAATATCCAATAAATACATCAGAGTCAATTAACTTTCCCATATACAAACCACTGCTAGAAAATATAGAAGATGCTATTCATAAGAGTAACTAAAAAAGCATCCAGGAATAAACTTAACAACAAAAAGAAAACCTAATGAAGAAAAATTGAAAACACCACTAAAAGACATAAAAGGAGACAAAAGAGAAAAACACCCTCTCCTTGGGTAGGAATACTCAATATTGTAAAGGTGTGAATTCTTCCAATATTAGTCTATAAATTTAATGCTATCCCAATAAAAAATGGCAACAGGATATTTTGGGGAACCAGACAGATTCTAAATTTCGCATGGAAAAAGTAATAAAATAAAATAAAATAAATTTCACATGGAAAAACAAACATGCAAGAATGCTAGGAAAATTCTGAAAAAGAGGAAAGGTGGGGCAACAAGGCTTACCAAGTATTAAAACATTATATAGCAATAATAATTAAAACAGTTTGGCAATGGCACATGATTAGACAAATGGGTTAATGAAACAGATTAGAAACCAAAAACAGACCCAGACGTGTGAGAATTTACTATAAGGACATAGATTGCATTTTAAAATCAATTAAAAGACAACTGATTTGTTTAAACACTAGTGATATGATAACCAGATATTCTTATGAGAGAAAAATTAAGTTGCATCCCTATTTAACACCTAATAATAAATGATAAAATCATCAAAAATCTTATCATACACAAAAAGAGTGAAACCATGAAAACAGTGGAAGAAAAGACGAGAAAATATTTTTTATAATATCTGAACCAAAAAGGTCTTTCTAGGTCATAAAGCCACAGACACCTTAAAAGAAAACACTGATAAATTTTATTACAGGAAAATGTTGAAAGTTTGTCATAAATGTAATGCTGTAAAGACAAAAATGTAAATGTTCAGTTGGGAAAAAATATTTATAGCACATATATCAAGGGATTATTTTTCTTAATATAGAAAGAGCGCTTATAACTCAGTATAGAAAAAACTACAAATCTAACTGGGGGGGAGGCTAAGGATATGAACAGACAGATCAAGAGGGAAAAAAAATTAAAATGACCTTTAACATATAAAAAGATGCTCAACCTTACAATTTAAAAATATAAATTACAGTAACAATTAGCACAAATCATAAAACTTGGCAATATTCTATACGGGGGAAGATATAGGAAAAGAAACCCCCATATGTTTTTAATGAGAGTAACAAATGGCAAAATCTCAGAAATTTGTAGTACCTCTCAAAATAAAAAATGCATGTATCCTTTGATCTACCTATTTACTTTACGCAATTAACCTACAGAAATACTCTCACACGTTCACAAAGAAGTAAATATAAGAAGAGTTACTGCAGTCAAATTATAAGAAGTAAAAACCTGGAAATAAACTAGCCATACATTAGTAGAGGCCTGGTTTAACAAACTGATGCATCCACACAATGCAATACACCTCAGTCATTAAAAAGAAAGCAGAGGGTTTATATAGAATGTTTCCAAGAAATATTAAGAGAATATAACAAGGTGAAAAGGTATATACAGTTTGTTCCTTTTGTGTGGAATTGGGGTGGGGTATTTTTGTGTGTGCACACATAAAATATCTCTAGAAAGTGCCCCAAGAAACTGTTAACAGTGGTTACCTCTTGGGAGTAGGACTTACTTTTCACTGTGTAACATTTTATCCTATTAGAATTTACCTTGTCTATGTATTTTTTTAAAACAAATTAAAACTATACTCAAGAATATTAAGTATAGAGAAATGAAATTATACATCCTTAACAATATTCTGTCATTCAGACTGTCCTGTCCTTCAATTCATCTAAAATTGTAGAGTTTAACAAATTTTGAAATTATATTCATGGGGTGCCTGGGTGGCTCAGTCCATTAAGCGGCCAACTCTTGATTTCGGCTCAGGTCATAATGTCAGGGTCCTGAGACTGAGTCCCGTGATGGGCTCTGTGTTCAGCCGGGGAGTCTGCTTGTGGATTCTCTCTTCCTCTCCCTCTCCCTCTCCCTCTGCCCCTCTCACTGCCCATGCGCACTCTCTCTTTGTATCTCTAAATCAATAAATCTTTAAAAAAAATAAAATCATATTCATAAGAAGTTAATACACCTCCCCACCTCTTAGAGAACAAACCAAAGGTACCTCAGCTTAGTAGATTAAACCACAGAAAAACGCTGATACTCAACATTTTAGACATGCAAAATCAGTAATCTCACATAGTCCAACTGAAGCTATGTATGCAGGCCCTAAGATCAGACTGCTCCACTAACCTGTGCTGCAAATTACCTATCTTCTCTGAGGGTCTCACTATCAGTATCTATAAAATGGAGAAGACCACGGAACCCAACTCAGGGGTGATCAAAATATTAAATGGAGAAAGGAACGCATGTAAAGAACTTAGCACATTGCCTGACACATAGTCATGAAAAAATAAGTACCAGTTATAGAATCATAATCATCCTATTATTTCTATTACTGCTACAGCCCAGAGTCTTTAGTTAGGCGTTCAATCAAGGCCTCCCCACGCTGTTTTTTTCATCTAAATAGATACTACATAATTAAGGTAGGAGGACATGTTAAAATCAAAACAATTTTTAATCTAGAATTTGACAGAACAACACAAAATACATTATGTTAAATGTGGCCGTTAGCAGCTACATAAACAACGTTTTCATAATTGGGTAGATTTCTAAAGGGAGGAAAGAATTTTTGATTCTTACAAATGTTCTACTGTGTCTCGGAAAAAGATGTTTACATTTATTGGAAATCCAGCACTGAAAATTTTCTACAAAAAAAAAAAAAAACCTCCTTTCCTTTGCAGTAGTCACCAAGCACACAAATTGAAAAATGGAGAATCAGCACAGAATTTACCTAAAGGGTGATCAGCATAATCTGGTCTTTGAATATAACTTGGCACTGGCCTTGTTGGCATCTAAAAACATCAAAGAGGTTAGTTAAAACCAATTCAAATCTGAAAGTAACTTTCATTATTAAAATTTACTAACAAAGAAAAAAAATGTAGGGGAAAAACACTAAAGATAAAAGTTCATTCATACCATATAAATGGAAAACAAGTTTTAAATGACATCTTAAATATCGTATCTCTTTCATGAAGACTAAGCTTTCCTTTCCTAGTGGCTAATGCCACTCCCTTTCTGAGGATACTTTCGAAAGGAGAGCGGACAAGTTAGGATTTAAGATGACACAGACAGCAAGGTGCCCATGTTGCTCCAAACAAACCAGCAAATCAAAAACAGTAATAAAATAATGTCTCGAAGTAAATATACATTAATATGCTCCTGGTCATTATTTCTGGAGGTAGAATTAAAGAGACTTTTTCATGTTTTTTATATTTTTCCAAATTTTAAAATTTAAAGATATACTCCTTTGATAAAAAGAAAACCATCAGTAAAGAGTTTTTAAATATTTAAGGATAGCAAACAGATGTCAGCTTAAGTCAATTCCTGTGTTAAGATTCCTGAGGTCCACCTGCCAAGAACATAGGAAGGGCTGGGTGTGGCAGAAAAGCCGTATCTAAATTAAGGTGGAAATATATCCTGCTTAAAAAAACTAGGAAAAAGTAATATACACTATCACTGTGCTGGCCAGAAAATACCTATTCTATCTCATTCTTCTTTAAGATTAGGGCATTTTTAATACTTTCACCTAAAATTCTTTCTGCTTTGCCCATGATTCTCAATTATCCTAAATTCCAAGTAATATATCATAAAAGCTAAAGAGCTAGAATGCAAATTTAATCCTGATTATATATCATTTTTAGGAAACTGAAAATTCTGAAAATTGGTTTGAAAGAATGTAAAATTTTGTGGGCGACTGGGTGGCTCAGTCAGTTAAGTGTCTGACTTTGGCTCGGTTCATGATCTCAGGGTCCTGGGATGGAGCCAGACAGCGACAGCGACAGCGACAGTGGGCTCCCCGCTCAGTGGGGAGTCTGCTTCTCCCTCTCCTCCTGCCCCTCCCCTGGCTTATCCTTTGCCCCTCTCTAATAAATAAAATCTTAAAAAAAAAAAAAAAAAAAAGAATGTAAAATTTGTATTACCTTATTTACTCACCAGTGGATAATGTGGTCTGAGTTTACCAGTATATCGATAGCCTGCCCACGGATCAGTGTTAATATCACCTTCTACAGTCCAGGAAGACACTTCTCGCTTGGCCTTTTCATCTTCTAGGAGGTGGGCAGACAAGAAAAAAAAGAGAAAGAAATACTTCAGTTGTCAAGCTACTGAGCACCAGAATACTTTATCACTTGTTTGGAAACCAAGCCACAGAGCCCAGGCATAAAAATCTAGCAAACTTCCACCCTAACCTAAATCACCAAAGCTTCTACTTTCTTGCTATGTTCACCACCCTATGATTCCTCAAAGATTTAAGTGTCTTGGGAGAAAAGACCCACGCTAAACATATTCTAAGATTTTACACAATATCAAATAGGAATAGCTCACAGAACTCCTTTTCCAAGAAAATGCTAAATGTATTCTCTCTACAATGTCAATTTATAGGAAGCCCATTTTTTGAAATATAAAATCTAAGCCTAGGCAAAACTTCCCAACTGAGAGCAGATGTTATAAATGGATTCTGTGCTCTTACTGAAAGAACGGATTCTAAATAATTCCACAGCAAATGTAAAGTAAAAAACAAAAATTTCCCACTTAGCTGGCAAACAGCTTTCAGACAAGTACTTCAGAATGCTCTGAAAATTTTATAGTCATCCTATGCCTATTTTCAGAAAGGGAGTAACAAAAGGAAGTAGGAAAGTCAAAGGTAAGAGGAGGGAACAATCAATAGAAAATTACCGAAAACTCAGTAGAAAAATTAAGAATCACACACACACTCACTCTTACCAGGTTAGTTATTAATACATAATGTTAATGCATCTAAGAATTCTTTGCACAGGGATAGACCCTCAATGGTGTCTGATGTCAGCCCCCTGACTGCATCTCTTATCCACCAAGTAAAATAAAAGTAACCTAAGACTTTTACACAGCAGGAATTCAAATCCCTCCTACACCAAATCAACCTGTACACCTCCCAATGCACACTGATCTTCTCCTGTTTACTGGTAAGCTATCATAGCTTTTAAAAGTCAGGCTTAAAAAAAAATTAAAAAACAAAAAAATAAAAGTCAGACTTCAAATAAAAATTTCTGAGGTCTGCAAGGGAAATAAAATTCCCCCCCTTTAAACAATCTAAACATCCAAAATGCGGGGGAACAGAAAGCCTCACATAATGTTAAGCTGGAGAGGAATGGTGAAATGAGTGAAGTATAAACTTCCAGTTATAAGATCAGTAAGTCCTAGGCATGTCAAGTGCAGCATGGTGACTAAAGTTAACAAAAACAAAAAGACAATCTACACTACTGACTCCTCATTTTACAGAGGAGGAAGCTGAGGCAGTATGGCTCACAAGAGCAGAGACAAGTAGGAACGCTGGTTCCCAGTACAGTACCCTTTCCACAGAGCCCTTCGCCAACCTGGGATTGAAAGGTGGTTGAAACACAACTGACAAGACTGCAAAAATACAGCCAGTCCAGTCACATTGCTTTGGAAGAGAATGCAATTATAATATTACATACAAAGTAAAGGAAGAGAAAAGAGTAAGACTAGAAAATAAGAATAAGAATAGCAAAGGAAAAGAAACGCTCTATCATGCTCCTGAATTTTAGATCTTTCTCCCCTCTGGAGTTCCAAGAAAGCCACCGTGAACATGAATGTCAATAGGAAAACTGTTCCGCATCCCAGGACAAAACTGGACTCCATTCATTACCCCCAGGGTCAAACATTACAGGAAACAGTTCAAAATGCAGGCCAATGGACGCCTACTTCGGCTATCAAGTACATCAGTGCTTTGTCTGAAATATGAACTTCCAGAATAATTTTCACCTGAAACCTAGGACACAACAGCAATCAAGATGTAGGCTTTTTGGTCTGACACACTCCCGGGGAGTGTGGAGGGAGAAGGAAAGATGTACAATCTTTCAAAGCTTCCTGCTGATCTGCGTTCGGGCCTTTCCACAATCTATTTTCAAAAGAGAATTAAAAGCAAACCTCCAACAAATAACTCAAAGCTACCTAAACCAGTTAAGACTGAATTATGGCAATTTCTAATCTCTAGGTATAATTTACTTAGGGAAATTTACACTTCAAAAGTAAGTTAGTTTACATATCAGGATCAATTTGATCTAACCCACAAATGCTAGACACATTAACAGATACCTACTAGTAAGCATGAACTGTACTGGGGATTAGAACAAAATTATTCACTAATTGGTCTTTGTCAAAAGACTGAGAGCACAGGACAGTGTAAATAAATATCTGTAGTTGTCTTCAAACCTGACAATGCTAAAGGCCCAGCCAGGTACGCTGCAGGTAGTGGCAAAGAGTATCTGGTACGCGCAAGGTGTGACCCAAAGCACAGCACACCCAGGCCTCATTCTGAAAAAAGTCCTGTGCAGGCTGCCTCCTCCTAGTCAGCTGACACAGAAGAACTGCACACGTCTAAGCTTTGCCTGGGACAGGATTTTCTGCTCACAATCCTGACTCAGTTCTTCCAGAGATGATTATTAAACAATTGTTGAGCACTTACTAGGCATTGCACATATGCTAAGCACTCTATGTGGATTTATTTAATCCTCATAACAAACCTATAATTTCAGCATTTTGGAGGTGAGGCTTAATGTAACCCATGCTCACAAAGCTTCGTGGAACCAGTTCTGAATGATTACATAACACCTCTCTGCTATCCAAAAATCAAGCATACTAGGTTTGGAGGGGTAGAGAAGTAGAATAAAAAGGATTATTTAAAGTTTTGTTGTTGTTTTTTTTAAATAGAGTTTTCATATCATACTTTTGGCTATTCAAAAAATACTTATAAAGTGCTCCTCCTACCTTTTAACTATAGGCAAAGGTGACAAAGAAACACACAGATTTTATCAGTGGTAAACTAAAAAAAGTGACAATCTAAAACATACTATATTATTACTGACAACTTTTACAGATCAGACTAAAAGCCAATGCTATTGTGTGCATTCTGACAGGAGATACATGTTGGAAATATGCACCGAGCGAGCGTCAACACGATGTGCGTCTAAGGGCTTTGCAATCTAACCGGTCTTCTTCACTAGGACACATGAAAAGTAAATTCTGCCCTTGAGTCATTTCTTTAACTCACACTTGAAATTTTCCTAAGGCCTGATTAGCTTCTGCAATCAAAACAACTCTAGGTCCAGATGGCTTCACTGGTAAATTATACCAAATATTTACAGAAGAAATAATACCAATTCTACACAATCTCTTCTAGAAAAGAAAAGAGGAGGGAACATCTCCCATTTCATGAGTCCAGGATCACTCTCATGCCAAAACTAGGCAAAAATATTAAAAGCAAATGACAGACCAATCCTGTACCAATATAAATATAAATCAGGCTCCTTAATTAGAGATCAGTACACATTACAGTAGAAAGAAAAGAGAAAGAAAGAAAGAAAGAAAGAGAGAGAGAAAGAGAGAAAGGGAGAAAGGGAGAAAGAAAGGGAGAAAGGGAGAAAGGGAGAAGGAGAAAGGGAGAAAGGGAGAAGAGAAAGAAAGGGAGAAAGGGAGAAAGGGAGAAAGGGAGAGAGAGAGAGAGAGAGAAAGAGAGAAAGAGAGAAAGAGAGAAAGAGAGAGAGAAAGAAAGAAAGAAAGAAAGAAAGAAAGAAAGAAAGAAAGAAAGAAAGAAAGAAAGAAAGAAAGAAAGAAAGAAA